>NW_020664440.1:176306-230814 GCF_002925995.2 Terrapene triunguis
GGAGGCGAGGAGAGCCACACGGAGGGAAAGTGGGGTGGGATGAAACAGGGCCATGTGCCCCAATGGGGCAGGGGACACCGTGCCTCCAGGGATGAAGCCCTTTACTCCTTCCCCTGGCTTGGCCCAGCTGTTCAGAAATTAAACCTTGGAAGCAGGGGGAAGGGGTCTGGCTGGCGGGTTTTTGTTTTTAAATCTACTTTATTGGCTCCCTACAGCGCCGAGCTCAGGTCAGATGAATGCCCTCTTCCCCCTGGCTCTGGGCTCTGCCTTTCACTAACCTGTCGGCTCAAGTCCAGGCTGGCACGAAAGGGAGGCTCAACTGAAATTAACTAACCCCAGCCGACCTGGGCTGGCATGTACAGAGCGCCCTGCCCAATGAGCAGAGGGCACCCTCCTGCTGACAGCGTGCTGGTGTATAAGAGACTGTAGTAAGGAGAGAATGGACTGGATTTTATTAACACTATTGAGCTGCTTGTGAATGATGTTGTGACTATAGGGGGGTGTGTGTGTGTCTGTATATAAATAAAATTCTGTTGAATTCTCTGGGAATTTTGTTCAGTGACATTTTTGACTCTTTTTGAGTGCTTAAACAGCTACATCTAGCGACTTTTCAGGGTTTGTCTGGTGACTTCCCACTATGTGGAATTGGCAGCACTGGTGGTGAGCGCTCGCCAGCAGGTGCAGGCTGCCCGGGCAGGGAGCGGGAACACACGGGGCCCAGTCCCCGACCCGGAGCAAGCAGCCGGGTTCAGGGTGTGAGGGACACATTGACAACACGCATTAATAGCTGTGAAGGGGTAACGCTCAGCCTCGGACTGCTGTCATTAAATGGGGGTCGGACCCCCCCCACACACACTGCCACTCCTGGGAGAATCTGAAATTTAAAAAAGTTACACCTCCCTCCCACCCCATTCCATGCAACTGAACATTCAAATAAGTAAAAATCTTAAAATGCTCTCCCTCTTTCCCCTCCCAGTTACAAACAAGGGCACCCAAATTCTGCCAGGCCCGGCTGGCAAAGTGCTCATCAGCTCCAGGAGCTGGCACATCACAGAGCTGCAGCGTGAAAATGACTGACGAGTTACAGCCTGACCTGACCAGATTTCTTTGTCCAGAGCTGGGCACAGAGCCATAAAATGGCATGAAGGCCACCTCAACCAAGCTTTCCCCAGAGCAGCTACAAGGTTGAGTTCTTGGGAGGTTAAGCCTTTTGCCCCCCAAAACATGAACTATTTAAAACTAGACAAGCCTTCACTCCTATGCACTCCATGTTGAACAGATATTTTGGAAATGCTTATTAGCAGCATAGGCATCAAGCTTCGCAAGCTTGTGTTTTTTTAAAAGTGATCTGGGATTTTCATCTTTTTTTTTTTTTTTTGAATTTCAACTTCAAGGAATTTGATAGTTTTGGTGATCTGAATGGAGCCTGCTGTCTACTATATGACATAAGTTACCTGCAACAATAGTTCAATATAGCAAAACCTTTGGTAATGATGCTTGTTAATAGTGTATGCTTAGTTTTCAGAATATCTACTAATTAAACAAAAAAATATTGGATATTCTTCATTTAGAGAAAGTCAGCAAAAAGGGAAACAAGATTACTGCATATTCTGAATATCCCTTTTTGACTTCTCCAATATGCAACAGTTCCATGCTTGTTACTTAAGAGTTTGTTTAGAAGGTGACACTATCTTACCTAAATTAGACAGAAAATTCAGCATCATGTGTGTTTTTAAAAACCAGGAATACAATTAGCATGATTCTTTAGCAAATCTGTGCCTAGTCTCTTCTCTCTTTATGCTAATATTTGAATACATCAACCCCAAAGCTGTACTTTGACTTTTCACATTGCTTTACAGGGCTTTGATGGCACTCTTCATCATAGCGGTCAAGAGCCTCAAAGTCCAGACTTTGTTTCTAAAATACCCTTTGCAGTAGGGTAGTATTTTCTCATTTTACAGATGGGAAATGGAGGCGGAGAGATTAAGTGACTTTGCCAATGTGTCACAAAATCAAAGGCACAGCCAAGAACAGAATCTCTCAAGTTCCTTAATCCCAAAACCTTCCTCCCTACCAGCATTTTAGTATAGTTGTAGCACTCAAATTACGATTTGTGCTATTAGCTGCTTCATGTGATTCTAACAGCCCATGTCTCACTGCTTGACACATTTAATAAAAAAAAAAGTAAGTAGAGGTTTTTCACCTAAAAGCTGATGGAATGAAGACACTGCACACACCTTTAAAATTATAAATTCACAATTTATTTCAAATAAACCACTCCACCGCTGGGAAATATTTCAAGGGCATTTTCCTTTGCCCTTTCCCCTCCAATGCCTATAAAGAAAAGCTAAGAGTGGTGTCAGTTTCTTGGAGAAGACCTCGCCAACAGAACAAGGCAGACAAGAAACAGCAACACTCTCCATAATACTAAAGCTTCCACAGCAGCAGCTGCTACCTGAAATCCTGGAGAACAATCCAACTGAGCAGATGCAGGTGAGAAAAGGAGTGCCTAGAACAAGTCTCATTTAAAAATAAAGTTTTATTTATCACCTGCTTAAAAAGTCTAAAAGTTTGAATGTGAAATTATAGTACAGAAACCTCCTGCTGTTCCTGTCCCACATTGATACAGTGAGCAATTCATGTGCGGAGCAGCAGTCATGCAGTTCATATTGTTAGTAGAAAACTGTACGGTCCGGGAAGCCTGATGCCTGTTAGAGATCTGAGTCAGCCAGTGCATTCGCATGAGCAAAGCTGAAATAACGAGTCTCAGATGCAAGGATGGAGAGAGACGTCAGGCTGACCTAGGAACAGCAAGCAGCTGCAAAAAGAGGAAGGGACAAACACTGCAAGATTGCCCTGTTACTGGTGTGGGGGGAATTGGTACCTTTTTAGAGTTAATAGCCTGATCCGACTTCTATTCTCAGGCCACCTCATTGACTCGAAAGGGGCTGTGTTCACAAAACAGAATTTGCCCCTTTACCTTTGATCTTGAGAACACTAATTTCTTTCCTATCAGTCACCCACCTCTCAAACAGCAGCAGCTTATCCTTTTCAGATGCCAGAATGAGCAGGAAATGGGGGATCACCCCACAGCTTTAACTGTTCCTATACTACAGCTGCACAAATGTTGCCCTGTTTGGGCTCACGCTGCAAAGACACATCCCGCCTTGTTTTCCACACAGAGGGTGGAAGCAGGATCTGTACGTGGGAACCAGGACATTCACAGCCTCCTTCCTGGAAGAGTTTTGGAGAAACAAAACCCTGTTGACAAAGCTTGAGTTTTGTGTAATTCCAAAGAGATGGCTTTCAACGCAGTCTGTATTTGTATGGATTTCGTAAGTGCTCATCGCCAAGGTGTCTGAGCAGTCTGGACTGCGAGTCAGCTCTCAGGGCCATTTAGCAATTGGTTCCTGCCATCTGATCTACACTGCTCCAGGAATGAGGATTTTAAAACACTTTGTGTTTAAGCAAAATATGCTTATCCTGGTTCAGAGCTGAATGCTTATGCGATGTGAGTGAGCAGGGAGGAGCGGGCACCATCTGGCAGCAAAGCTGAGTATTTAGGATTAGAAAAGATACCTCCCTATACCTCTCTGGCAAACAGGCCAAATTTCACCTGACTGCAGCTAGCTTAACTAGAACACCAGTTCATATCCTACATTAGTACTTTGTGCTTGACGCCTTTAAAGCACTGCATAAACATTACCTCTGCACAGTACTGTACAAGCTCTGTCCACATGATTAGTTCATCTAAGAAGTATCCCTCTCAAACTGAGGGCCCTCTCTTTTCTCCCACCTTCACATGGTTAAAACCTACACACTCAGTTCTGGGGGTAGAGTCAAATGGTGCATGTGTCTCATATAAACAAGAGTAGCAGCTTATTTTGTCAAGCAGGAATTAGGAAGACTCACAGTCAGTCTTTCATCCTGTCAAGTCAAAGAGGGTGAAAATAAGAATATCCTAGTAAGGAATGTGTCAGGGCAACATTCCTCATGAAAATGGCATGGAAGGGAATTCCCTACTTTCACACTAGCCTTGGGGATTTCCTCAGATCAGACACTCAGCTACTCCATTTTTGCCTACATATAGCAGATGCATGTACAAGTCCATGTGTTACATAGGCACCTGTACATGGTACATCCACCATCGTAAAGTGTTGGCATTTAAGCCACTGTTTTGAAGTGACTCTCTTGTTAAGATGAATCGGGGAGGTCACTTTTTAAAACATTGTTTATATTTTACATTAAACATGCCCATACAAAAGCTCTGAGAGTCCCAGACAATAATCAGACTTATAATAACCATCCAGCAGCTTTAATACCAATATACACATAAATTAACTCCACCAGTCAGTTTTCAGTCTGGCTTGATGCAGGCTCTAAGAGAGCAGTACAATGTTAGCTCTAGCACTTCTTTTTGAGTGCCTGTCTACATTGCCAAGATGTGTGTCGGGGATCACATTATGCGTTACTGTTCCCCCTTGACTTGCAATGGGGTTTAGTCTTGCCTGGGTAAATGGGACCAAAGTGGTTTGATCATGTTACACTCCATGTATGACTGATCTTTACAAAGCTGTATGCACTGAAGTAACATGGCTTGTTCCACTCTACCTAACAAGACCAAGCCTATTTAACACTGTTAGAACAACTGTTCTAACAGTCTCCCAAACACCATGGTTTTGGCAGCATAGAAAACCCCTAAAAACCAACTAAAGCAAAAATCCACATGGAAGACCTTAAATTCACTGAATGCAAAGATCTGAATTACCTCTAGGCATATCTCCTATGTTAACCTGATCTCTGCCCTTTAACACCTCCATTTGCTTTGGTTCATGCAGCACAAACTACTGCTGAGAGAAGAGATGCCACACACAATTGTGCTGATATGCAGCCACCGCTGATGCTGTAAGGCGCAAACACAGCAGCAGCCACCCTCTGAGCTCCAGCCACTCTCCTCGTGCAGCCACAGGCCAGTGCTACAAAGCGCATGTTAGAGGAAAGGGAAATCTAGCTGGGTTATTTCATAACCCTCAGTGCATAAAAGGATTTTGGGACAGAAGCCCATTTAATTTACAAGCAGATTATTAAGGAAAAACACTCCACTGCCAATTTATTTTTAAAAAGGGTTGTGTGTTATTCTAGGGTTTGTTTGTATAATTGTACAACCGTTGAAAATTACATAAATTGTAATGATCTAATACTATTAACAGCCATTCAGAAAAATTCCCTCTCTCAAAAGCCATCTGGGGTAGGAGGAAACATCCCAGGAAAGATGCCAATCTGAACTCCAGCCTCTAGCCTGGCAGAAATGAAAAGCGGAAAGATAAAAAACAGAAAGGGACTAAGATGGGGCATTTGCACGTGTCTGTTCTGCAAGGGGAGGGGATGGTTTTGTCCTTGGCCGGGTTCTCCCACAGGCAGTGCTCATTTCTCTTGAGGCAGCCACCGTCACCTTGCTTGCTGCTCTCACCCCTGCACGTCACCACCTCTTTCCGCCTTATGTGTCATGGAAGTCTTTAAGCAAGGTCCTCCTCCTCTGTTCTGCTATATGCATCTGATTCTCTAAGTCCTGGAACAAAGAACAGCAAGGCAGAACCCCATTAATCTGAACTCCCCAGAGGAAAAGAAAAGTCACTTGTATGGTAGAGTGTGAGGCCCATTCACTGCTTCTCAAGCAAATTAAGGACTGCAGGGACCCTTCCGATTTGACAGTGTGTAAAAGAATGTCCCTCTGAACCCAATTCTCCTTAGGTTTCCCTTCTTAGAGGGTTTCTGATGCTCCCTCCCACCTCCCAAAGCAAAAAAACCCCGCACACCAGGGTAACTTTCCCTCCAGCAAAGGGCTGAATGTATCTTCCTTCAGAACCTGTCAGCCCTGGTTCAGTCAGCCAGGAGTCATTGCTGGAGAGCAGCAAAGTTCTCCCCTCCATTCCCCCAACTAGGAAACAAGCATCTGCAGGCCAAGTGAACAAAAAGCCAGACTCGAAGCTAATCTGATTGCCCTCACCTGCCTGCCAAGCTGGCCTGGGCCCTTTTGTGCAGGTACTAAGCCACCTGTAAGTGAAGGGCTGCCCAGCAGACACAGGGGAACAGATAACTTACCCCTCTGTCATAGCTGTCCGCTCGCTCCACCTTCCAGGAGAGGTTTTCTATTTCAGCTTCCAACTGAGCCTGCTGGTATTCAAACTGATCAACAGTACAGACAATTAGAGAAACCAATCTACCCAGAGCAGCTTTATGCCACCAAACAGGTGTGGTGAGAGGAAGCACACACCCCTAGGGTCCTTCCTCTCCGCAACAGGTTTGGTGGAGCAAATCTCTGGAACGCTTGGGAAAGCAATGAGCACTAGAACGTGGCATGTCCAGTGACTTCAAAATCCTAAGGAAGATGGATTTTTGTACATTCAACTTTTAATTATTTAAGCATTAGGATACGCCCAACAAGGAGGAAACTGACACCATCAACTGGTGTTTGCAGTCTGGTGAATCTCCATCCCATTTACGGGCTGGAAACGCAGTTTCTGCCCTGTACACACCATCATGTAAAACAAGGGCCGAGCGCTATGGTGTTACCAACAGGGAAACTTTACCCCAGAATCGCAGTCTCAAAACCACTTAGTTTCAGTCACATGTTGGGCCTACCAAAGCGGCCTCCTTGATAGTAAAGTGATGTAAGTGACTGAGCAGCTAGGTTGGCTTGTAATTAACAACAGGGGCTTCAGTCAGTCGTGGAAAGAGTAAGGTTCATTTATTTGTCCTGCCCCCACTACAAACTTGGGAAAGAACCAAAACAAGAGTCAGCAAACGTCTAGCTGAAGGTTATGTCTACACTGCACTCAAAGGTGTGTCTGCAGCACAGGTAGACAAACCCCAAGCTAGATTTGATCTCAGTAACTCAAATACTAGCAGCAAAGTGAAACTCAAGTCAAACAGTAGCGTGTAGAGCCCCAGATGTTGGCTTGCCAGCCAGCTCTAGGGCAGCGCACCCTGGCTAGCGCCCTACCACTTGCACTGAGGTTTAATTCCTCCATTTTTATACAGGTTCCTGAAAGGTTAACCTGTTGCTGTGACTCTCCCAGGAGCTAGGAGCCAATAGTAACCAACTCAGATTCTAGATACGTGTGTTTGCTTATGATGTGAATCCTTATGGGGAAAAATAGTTTGACAACTAGTTTGTCCTTCACACTGTAGTACTATTCTATAGTAAAGTCTGTAAAAACAGGGATGTCTCTGGAACGACACCCAACAGGAGCATTGCTATTAAATCTCTGATGGGGAGTAGGAGGGGGAGGGTTTGGAGCTGATTATGAAGTTTGAGGATACGTGAGGTTCAGTGTCACATATATGTCATTACATGGATTTATTATAAACACACAAACTCTGGGACTGAAGACACAAATCTAGGTGTCTGCTTGGCTTACTATGCTCCCTAGCTAGATGCCAAGAAGTCTGAGCAAACACCTTACCAATTTCTTCCTGGGGCCAGACTCCATGTAGTAGGCATACGGATAGGTGTACTGCAGGGTGTAACGACACTACAACAGAAGAGGAAAAGAGTTTTAGACCTTGATGTTGTTAGCACAGCTTATTTCTATGACTAATATAGGGACACACGAGTTGCCAAACCAGTCCAGTATAGCAGAGGCCATTATCAGATGCTTCTGAGGAAGGTGCAGGAAACACCTGTCAGGACCAATTATGAAATAACCTGCTCAGAAAGGCATCCTCCTGCTAACCTCAGGCAGTTGGTGTCTGATTCAGGGCATAACATCCCTTACAGATCTAACCCCAGAATTGCCTCCCTCTTCAGTGTGCTACTCAGATGCAAGTGTTTTGGTGTGTAGGCTCTCTTCTGTGGACTGAAAGAGCCAAAAATGCTCACCTTTGCAAGCAGCTTTGCAGCGTTCTGCAGGTACTGCCAGTCTATCCATGTTCCCAGGTTGTTCATCACCCTTTCCTGGATCTTCTCCTGAATTCGCTGGTATGTCTGTGCCTCTAACTGCAAGCTTTTATTGTGGTTCTCCCACTGCAAAAGTAGAAGAAAAAGGGCATGAGATCAAAGTGCTGCTACCTACAGATACAAGCTCCAGCAAACAGGAAGTAAGATGGGGCTGGAGTCCAGCAGGATAGGATATGCTGTGGGCAGGAGGACAGCCAGGCAGCACCCTCTGTTGCAAGCCCATGGAGGTTGCCTACACTATAAGAGGCAGGTGGGAGCAGGGAGCAAACCCAGCCCCTCTGTAGAAATGCCCTATGGTCACATCAGCATCTTGTGAGCGACTAGAAGGAGTAAAATAGTGGGAATTTCCTCACTTAAGAAGTCTCTGCCAAGAGATTTAGATTAACCTTTACATGGGCTTACTGAAAGCAGACACATCTGTGCTGCGAAACATCATTGTAAAACATGGCCATTTCCCTGAAGCCCTTGATCTGGAAAGTCAAGATGATTCATTTATTATTATTTTAAGACTAGGTTAATGCTATGAATAAGCAGCTGTTGATATCTGAATTAGGAAACGAGCGCATGCTGACCTCACAGAAAAGTGGCAACCTTGGATCTACAGTGTTTTCTTCTACAGAATCTGCATTAGACCTGTACAGATTGACCAGTCCTATTCACGCCTGCTGCAGGGAAAGAGGAGCTCTGACTGTCTCACTGGTTAGTGACCGATTCCAAAAGCCTTTCTTTAAACGTGTCTTGACATGAAATCCCCTCACAATTTCATTAAACCACATGATGGAGTTTTAATTTAAACACCCGAGATTTGTTTCTTCTTGGTCCCTACAAATTCATGCCATAAGGAACTTTGGAAAGTTCCCTGGTCCTGTGAGGAAATGGTTGCAGCGATATTGTATGAGTGCAGGGACTGGATTAGATGACCTCTCGAGGTCCCTTCCAGTCCTATGATACCTATCTGCAACAGCACAGCAGCATCTTGCAGAGGGACACTATATTCAAATTATTATTTTGTGTTGTTTGTATCATTGTAGCACCCAGGAGCCCTACTCGTGGATGAGAATCCCATTGTACTAGTTGCTGTGAAAGAAGAGAAAAATGCAGGAAATACTGATTTTCTGCAGCATCAGGAAACTTAAGCAATCAATGGAGAACAAAAGTTAACAGCTTGGTAGGATTTGTTGGGTAGAATTTTGAGTCTGAAGGAACAAAGACAGGACCTAAACTGGGACTCCAGAAGTGACTTCATCTGTACCGAATCCTTTGTTTGTGTGTTTCTTACACCGACATTGCTGGCAATAACCTTTGCACTAGGCAGGGACATTAAAAGGCTACAGCAGCTCCGGCCAAAGAGATGTCCTACCCGCTCAAAATAGAACAAGTACTTCTTAAGGGCCTCCCTGGCCTGCGCTTGCTGACTCTGGTTTACAATATCAGGATTCTCTTTGTACCGACTGCATTCGTAGTACTCGCTACCGTGGGTCTTCCAGTCCCCCAGACACATCCAGCAGAAGTCTGCAGAGAACAAGGCACAATCACTGTGATGCATAGAAAAAATGAACTTCCAGAAACCAAATTACAGAGAAACAGCCCCTCTGTTTCAAGGGCTTCCTTTAGCCAAGCAGCATGTAAAGTTTATTTGTGCCATCTTGCCCAGGGGGAAACAGAATACAGCTTGTGGGCCAAATACAACCCCGGCTTGGGGGTCTATATCTAAATATGCAGCTTGTGAGGTAACACTTCCAGCATGCTCCAAGGGGACACTGCCTGGATCCACAAGGAGTGTTGGAAACTGGGACCTGTAGTCTCCGCAGGCTGCACCTCATAGTTAAAGAAAAGGGCAGCTGCAGTCTTACTAGCTAATGAGCTGCAGCTCTCGGACTACTGGCAAGTTGCCAGCATGGGTCTCTGCTGGATCAGATTTGAAGGATCCTAATCTGACCCAGCAGTGAACAAATCCACACAGACAATCCACTTTCCATTCTCACGGGTGCACGCTGGGTGGTGTTGGTGGCCTGTGATACACAAGTCAGACTAGATGATCTGATGGTCCCTTCTGGCCTTAAATTCTGAGACTCTAAGACACCTATCCATATCCAGTGGTTTAGGAGACAGCTTCAGACCAGAAATCCCTGAGGGCAAGCCTACACTTGAAACGCTGCATTGGCACAACTGTGCTGCTGTAGCACTTAAGTGGAGACACTCCTACGTTGACGGCAGAGAGCTCTCCCGTCGACCTAGTTAATCCACCTCTGCAAGAGGCGGTAGCTATGTCACTGGGAGAAAACCCTCCTGCTGACACAGTGCTGTCTACACACGGGATTGGGTTGGTATACCTATGGTGCTTGGGGTGTGGGTTTTGCACACCCGAGCCCCGTAGTTATACAGATATACGTTTGTAGTGTAGACCTGACCTGAGTGGGAGGACGTAGGTAAAAGAGCTAAGGAGAAAAAGTAGAGCAACAGCTAAACCCACAAAACAGAAGTGCCTGGTTTTCGAGGTGGGATACTTGCAGTGTTCGGTCAGGAAGGAGAAAGGAGGAGGTTAAACAGCGGCTGTACGAATCACTTCTGGAAGCCTTACCTTTCCCATTCAGCTGGGTGAACTCTGCTACTTCCACCCAAGGGCTAGCCTGCTCTCTTTCCAGTTTCAATCACTGGGATATCTAGGAGCTTGTTGCTCACCTACTCCTGATACCACAGCATCCCTCCAAGTAACTATCATTCCTGCTGATCTTCTAGCAGCGAAGGAAGTGAACGGGGAGGGGTAGATTTTAAATGTTTTCTGAGGTGGGTTATCTTCCTCGGCCTCCCTACTGGGTGGTAGCAGAGTTGCAATAGGGGAGCTCCGGCAACAGGTAGTCTCACTCACTTCCCTGGGGTTAGAGAAATGCAGCATCCCACAAAAGCCATTTGCTTTGCATTCCTGATATTTTTCAGGGCTTTAATACGGGCTGAGGACAGCCAGGCTGCTTCTTGCATGGGAGTGGACTGAGGAGCAATCTAGCAGATAAGGTTATAGAGATCAACAGACCTACACCTGCTTCTGTGGCTTGGTCCATGTAGGGGCTCATTCTGTCCATCAGTGAACATAAAGACTAAGTCTAGTTTGACATAAAGGCTCAGAGTGTTCCATTACAATGCAAGTGGTTTCAGCTGGTGGTACAGAAATCCATGTACAGAACAAGAACTACATCAGGAAAGCTTTTAAACACCAGAGCACATTTCTGAGGAGCATCAATCTCATGACAGAAAGGGAGCTGAAGACCTTTTACAGCATTAAATCTAAATGCCACCGAAGAATCAGAAACCAGTTAAGAACATAGCAAGTGAAACAATAAGCCTTTATCGCCAAGTCAGATGTGTAATTAGAATCCTCTACATATTTGTACTGGGAGTGGTTAACTGGCTATTTAAGACAACAACATTTACGACTGGGGTAATAAAGGAATATTCCCTTTCCCCAACAGATTCCAGATACTGCTACTTACCATGCTTGCATTTGGAGCATTGCTGAAAAAGAAGGAAAGAGGAGCCATTAGCAATCTGCAGAAGGACAGAAAGGTTTCAGCTAAGGACAAGGAAGATCTGAAGTATTCAGGGAATTGCTCACCATGTGATTGCAGCCTCCATTCTTTTCAATACAGATATTGCACTTGGGACACTGGGAAAACCAAAAGCGTTCATTAGATCCAGCTGTTCTCTAATATTCCTTAAGAACATAATTCCGGCTCTATTATTACAGATACACTGTTCCTGTCAAACCCATTTTAAAGTGGGATGAAGGGGGGATGGATGGATGACTCAGGGCATCAACAACAGATCAGTGGGTTTGAGATAACAGTTCCAAGGAGTAAGGTCATTATTCTTAGCGTTACCACTTGTGAACCAAAGTTCACTCTCAATAGTTACCATTAACTGGCTGGTCAGGTTTAGCAATTCAACCAGTTTACATAGAAAGATAGTACTGGCCATAATGACTCAGACCATAGGACCATCTAGTTCTGTATCCTGCCTTCAGTAGTAGCCGATGGGTAACTGCTTCAGGGGAAGTACAAAGCCATCATACACCTGCCTGACTATACAATGCTTTACCTAGGTTTCTTTGTTCCACAAGTAATCAGTTGATATTCTGCACAATTTGACTGTTACTATATTTTCTTGGTTTGCAAAGCATAGGAAGTAATCCAACTTTGCCAATTTGAATCTGAAGACACCAAATCATATCACAGTCCAGAATTACTACTACCAGTCTGGATTAGATTGGGGTCTCTGACCTAGAAACTAAGGGCACTGAATCCATAACCATTTTCCTGAACCATAAAGTCCTAAATTAAATCCAGCTACAATGAATTCCACAGGTTCACCACACACTGCATAAATAGCTCCTTTTCTTGAGTCTAAATTTGTTGCCTTTAAATTAATCAAGTGCTCAGAAAACCAAAGTTACGGACAAAGACCTTTTAAGTCATGGAGTCCCTTTGGCTCCCCCAGCCAGATCAGGACTAGGCCTTCCAATAGGCACATTCCTTTTCACACCGCCCTGCATATCTGTGCATCCCCCACTTCAGGCTAGATAACCCTAGGTCTTTTGCTTATAAAGCCTCATCCTGCAAAAGGAAATCGATGCTCTAGAGCTTTTCATTTTCTGAACTCCATGGTTAGAACCGAAGCTACACACTACTGCAAATGGGGATGGGCTATATTATCTACCCTTTGTGTATCCACGCATTCCCCTTTAAACAAAAAATTAACTGCCGCTGTACACCAGACAAGTGTTTGAACCATCACCACGCTGCTTCTCTGCCATTAGAGTGCAACATACCCAGCTGCAGATTGATGCTCGCAATGAATTTAGCAGAATGAAGACTGGCATATAGAGAGAGCACTTCAGTAATCAGCCCCACACACAGATGGGTTTCCCAGTTTAAAGTGTATTTGCAGTAATAGAGTCAGCCACAGAATCACAGAAATGTAGTCTCTAAGGTGCCACAAGTACTCCTGTTCTTGTTCCTAGGCAGTCATTTCCCATTTTATATTTCTGCAATTGATTATTCCTTCCTAAGTCCTGTACTTTGCATTTGTCCATATTGAATTTCATCCTATTTATTTCAATACATTTCTCCAGTTTGTCAAGAACATTTTGAATTCTAATCCTGTCCTCCAAAGTGCTTGCAAACCCTACCAGCTTGGCATCATCCACAAGCTTTATAAGTGTACTCTCTATGCCATTCTCCAAATTATTTATGAAGATATTGAATAGAACCAGACCCAGGACAGATCCCTTTAGGACCCCACTTGATATGCCCTTCTTGCTTGTGTGAACCATAGATAACTACTCTTGAGTACAATTTTCCAACCAGTTGTGCACCCACCTTACAAGAGCTTCATCTAGGCTATATTTCCCTAGTGTGCTTAAGAGAAAGTCATGTGAGATAGTATCAAAAGCCTTATTAAAGTCAAGATACATCACATCTACTGCTTCCCCCCACATCCACCAGGCTGCTTATCCTGTCCAAGAAGGATTTTAGGTTGGTTTGACATATGTTGTGACAAATCCATGTTGACTGTTACTTATCACCTTATCATCTTCTAGCTACTTATAAAAGGATTGTTCCAGTATTTGCTCCATTCCCTTTCTGGGTACCAAACTTAAGCTGACTGGTCTACAATTTCCTGGGTTGTCCTTATTCCCCCTTTTATAAATAGATACTATATGTGCACTTTTTAAGTCCTCTGGGATCTCTCCCACTCTCTCCATGAGTTTTCAAAGATCTCTTCAGCCAGTTCCCTAAGTATTCTAGAATGTATTTTGGCAGGCTCTGCCAACTTGAAGACATCCAACTTGTCTAAGCTTTGTGTCCACTAGCACTTTTGTAGGCATAAGTTTCACCGACAAAAGAGCTCTCTCCCACCGGCACAGAGCTGCTACAAAGGAGACCTTACAGCGACACGGCTGCAGTGGTGTCGCTGTAAAGTTTGTAGTTTAGACATAGCCTAAGTAATTTTTAACTTGTTCTTTCCCAAATCAGCATCAGATCCTACCTCATTTACACCAATGTTCACTAGGTCAGTCATGCTACCACTGCTAACCTTTCTGGTGAAAACTGAAACAAAATAGGCATTTAACACTTCAGCCATTGCTGCATTTTCTGTTATGGTCTTTCCTTCCTCATTGAGTAATGGGGCTTACCCTATCCTTGGTCTTTCTTCTTATGTGTTTGTAAAATGTTTTCTTGTTACCCTTTATGTCCCTAGCTATTTTAATTTCACTTTGTGCCTTGGCCTTTCTAATTTTGTCCCTACACGCTTGTGGGTTTCTTTATACTCATCCTTTGTAATTTGACGTAGTTTCTACTTTCAGTACAACTCTTTTTTTGAATTTCACGTCATTGAAGATCTCCTGGCTCAGACAGGGTGGCCTCTTACCATACTTCCTTTCTTTCCTACGCATTAGGGTAGTTTGCTCTTGTGCACTTAATAGTGTCTCTCTAAAAAAATGCCAACTCTCCTGAACCCTTGTTTCGTTTACACTTCCTTCCCACAGCATATTACCTACAGTATTTGCTGAGTTTGCGAAAGTTCACCTCCTTGAAGTCCATTGTCTTTATTCTGCTGTTTTCCCTCTTACCATTCCCTTAGACTCATGATCGCTATCATTTCCTGATCACTTTTATCCAAGCTGCCTTCCACCTTCAAATTCTCAACCAGTTCCTCCCTGTTTGTTAGAATCAAATCTCCCCTAGTCACTTCCTCTACCTTCTGTAATAATTTGTCTCCAATGTATTTCAAGAATTTGTTGGATAATTTGTCCCCTGTGTTATTTTCCCAACAGATGTGCAGGTAGTTGAAATCCCCCATCACTACTAAGTCCTGAGCTACTCCTTTTATCCTCAACTATCTCAACCTCAGTTCAAGTGTATCTATCTGATAGACACAGCAACACCTCTTCCCTGTTTTCCTTGCCTGTCCTTCCTGAACAAGCTGTATCCTTCTATACCAGCATTCCAGTCATGTGACTTACCCACCAAGTCTCTGTGATACCAATGATGTCGTAATTGTGATTATTCAGTAGTATTTCTAGTTCTTCCTGTTTATTCCCCATACTTCTTGCATTAGTGTATAGACATCTAAGATGGTCATTAGATTTCAAGGTATTCAAGATCTTTGCACCAAAACCCCAAGTGGGAATTTACTAACATTATAAAAAAAGCAGCATAAAGTGCTAAAAATGCACAGAATTGCTCCCCCCTTCTCAGCAGGACTAGACGCCTGAAAGAAATGTTGACGTGCTCTCCCTTACATCTTTAGTGTGAGCACTGATGTAGTTGGCTGTTTCAGAGTCGTCTGCACACTTGGTGAGCCATTTCCGGATGGTGGCACAGTCTGTGGGCGCATGGTACATCTGCCGACACTTGAAACTTAACAGGAAGAGAAAGAAATTCCAGAGTTAATACATTGGGTTAATAACCAGGAAGTCAGTCTTTCTTCATGACCAGGATCTGGATGGGAAATAGGTGTGAGGAGACAAGCAGTTCGTTCCTAAATACCACAACGAGAGGGGCTGGGTTCAAGCTTTAGAACGCACACCAGGTCCTTCTGGGAATGATCACTTCCTTCTCCTGAAACGCTAACATATCACTACCTCGCTTCTGAATGGATGCGAATACAGGGCTCCCTCTCAGACAAGTGAGCATCTGGCTGTCTGATGAGCAGCCATCCTCTTTTCCCTGGAGCCCCTGCATCACTTTTATGATAATGGAGCAAGCCTAAGTCATCCCAGATAAATTCCAAATAGCCTCCTGTTCAGGGTTAACCGCATGCAGCTAGTGGGAGGCTTGGTTACTACCCCATGTATATTACTGTCCCTGGACACTCAAGATGCAGCTAGACCTTTGGAGTAGGGGGCGACAGAAGATACTCAAGCAGCAACCCTTTCAATATTACTCCCAGTTCTGTTACTCCTCTCCTGGACACTGCAAGCCAGGAAAGCACCATTAGCTTTCCTATCCAGTGCAAGTTTATTCTTATGCTGGGGAGGACCTCACGCACATAGAACTTTAAAGATATTCTAGACTTCATACACAGAAATCAACTGACATCTTATCCGAATGCTACACTTTGTTTCTATGCATGTTTAGGAGCATTCATACCATGGAAGCCTGTGTGTGTATTTAGGCTGAGTCCCTTGGCTTTATGGTTCTCTGGATATTGGGAATGCACTAGAGACTCTGGGAAGCAGATATACAAACACAGGCAGCAGATAGGTTCCAGCAGCAGCCACTAAGGCTTCGTACCCAAAATCACTCACCAATGCTTGTATCATAATTTGTAGATTAATCCAAGCTACAGAAGAAACTAGACAAGACTTGTTTTCCTTGATTACTAAGAGCCCAATTTTCAGAGGTGCTCAGAACCCACAGCTCCCATTGAGTTCAGCGAGAACTGACCACCACTGAAAGGCAGGCCCCGGCCTACACCCTTATTACACAGATGGCTCAAGTTACAAACAATTCTAGTAATGTGTCTGTGGTGCTTCGACACACTAGACCTGTTCTCAAATGAAGTGACCTTAAGGAGAGCATATGCCTGTGCCACATGCTTTCCTCACAGCCTTTAAGCCTTTTACTTCCTTACCAGAAAACTTCATTGCATCGATTGCACTGCACTCGTCGAGCTTTGGGCTCCTGTACCTGTATGACCATGGGGCAGTCTGCACCGGGACACAGCTGCAGCTGGTAATGGCTCTGCAAATACACCGAGTGGCAAGGTTAGCAATTGGTATGGGAGAATAATGATCTCCATTCTTAGTGAGTAAAAGTCCTGCCTTTTGTTAATGTGAATCCGTAGTTCTTAGATCTGGAGAAGACAATGGAAAGAGCCACCAGAAGATGCCCAACAGTGGGCAATCAATCTCTTCTACATGCGGAGGAGGTTAGTTAGATATTAAGTGCTTGTCCCAACAAAAGATTTGGAGGCTTTATATTTTGCATTTGTTCAAAGTTGAGGTTGCAGTGGTTAGTCATGAAATGAGGAAATTCGAGATCCCATCCAGAACGTCAGGAGACCATGATGGGAAACTCCAGACAGATTTAGAATCTCACTCTACTTGAACTCCTTCCCCCCACCTCATATTCCACTCCCCTACTGCCCCAGGGCGTAGACTCTGCTTCTCAATTGTGGCTAGTCTGTCCCCTCCCTGTGACTCCCCACAGTTACTGGGGAGATGGTGTCACTAGAGTACTTCCTTCTCCGTCCAAGTCACCGAGTTACTTCCTCTAAATCTTGTCTTAAACATTCTTGTTCTCTCTAGCTTAGATACGACTCACGAAGCTTTGCAGAGTGAAGGCACGTACAAAGGATGCTGTAGGATAGTGACCTGCGCTGCATCGGGATGAGGGGCAAGTCTGTAGCTGCCTAAAAATATTTCTTGGTCTTGCACCAATATTTAACATTCAGCTTGAGTTTCTCCGCTCTAACACTAGAGCACTCTGCTTCAAGATATGGGCCAGGCACCAGCTGCAGTCACTGGGATGACATTAGAGCAAAATTTACTCTGGCAAATCATTTGAGAACTCTGACAGTGAGGCCTGCACCACAGCATGAGCCACAGACAACATGCCTGTCAGCTACAATCCTGCAGCAGCTACTGCATCTCCAGCCCCTGACTTCTCTAGAGAGGCATCATCAAGACGCCCAGATAGCAAGATCAATATTTTACGAGTCATTCATGATTTTGGGTGCCCAGCTTGGGACACTTGACAGCAGCATTTCTCAAGTGCCGCCACCAGGGGCTTTTCTTGCGGCCACAGCCTCCTGGGCTGTGATTGGGGGCGGGGAGGAGCAAAGCAGAGGCCCCTCCCACTCCCTGGTGCTCTTGGATGCACCACCTTTGTGATAGTTGCTGGAGCTGCCAGCAGGGGTTGGGTCCTGCCCCACTCTGGAGACACCTTGGGCACAGTGCGGGAGGACCAGGCAGCCAGTGAGTCCCATCTGCCCAGGGGCAGCAGGGCTCAGGCTTTGGGCTCCAGTCCCAGGCTCCGGCTGTGCGGTGGTGGGCCCCAGGCTCCAGCCGCAGGGCTTCGGGTTCTGTCCTCCGGCCACAGGGCTTCAGGCTCCAGCCCCCCACTGCCTCCCCTGGCCATCCACCTCCCCACCCCCATCACCTGTGGCCCCCTCTGCCTCCCCTGACGTCCCATCCAGGGCTTAATTTGTCCCCAGACTTGCCAGGGCTGAGTAATTCTGCTGTGAAAAACAATACTTGTATGTTTGTTAATATCACTTTTCACAACAGACTTACTAGCTAGCAATAAATACATTACAATGATTTGGATGTGTGTATGTGCATATTTATTTGTTTTTCCTAAAGCTAATTAAATAATGTAGGAAAAAGTGTGAGTGGCCACCAGCAAGAGTTAGTGGCCACACTCTGAGGCCACCAAATAATTTGTCTTGAGAACCCCTGCTTTACAGGGTCCTGTTTTGCAAGGGGAGGGTGCTCAGCATTTTTGGAAAAAAACAAGCCCTTTTAAGAGGTCTCAAGTTGGGCCCTAAAAAATGAAGCTCCCAATCTAGTCACTTCTGAAAATCTTGGCCCAAATATCTGACTACTGGGAAGGGTCAGGGCACAGGCCTACAGGAACATGAAGCAGAAAATACCTCCACGTAGTCCCTGAAGAGGTAGCGCCGATATTTGTCTTTCAGCTCCTCACTAGGCAGCAATGGAAACACAAAGTCTTCTGGTGTCCGAAGTGGACAGTCCTGAGCCATGCAGGAGACCCCTATTAAAAACAGAGGACAGTTGCTGCACGGTGCGATATGAACTGAGAAACTCATGCACGCAGATCAGAGATGTGCTGGTCCCAACACAGCTTCTCAGGTGCAATTAATTGTTCTGATGCAAGTGATACAACAGTTCCATTTATCAGGGCTGCTGAAAAGCTGGAGTCCAGCTGCTTTCAGTGGAAGATGACTGAGGCAAGGGCATCTTGGGCGGTCCCAGTTTCACCAGTCAAAACACCTATACGTGTGAAGTTACTGCTGTCAGGTGAGGAGAAGCCAGTCAACCTGCAGTAGCAATGGCTACTGATGGCTTCCACCAACACACAGGGGGCCCGTGGAAATACACTCAAAGACCCCTATACACTCAAATGCCAAGAGACATCAAGGACGAAGTGCTCATGAAGAATTGCAACCTTTAAACACCGCAGTCTTGCAGCTTCAAACACCTCAGTGATGATGTGATAATTGGGCCTACAAATTTCCCCTAATTGTGAGTTCAGCTCTAAGGAGTGAGTGGAAGTTAATAAAATGTCACAGTAACCTATAACAATAAATGTGGATGGAAAAAGGTGCAAAAAGTCGACAGAAAAACAGAATTAGTACAAACAAAAAGGCCTCCTGACATAATTCCAGGACTGTGTTAAGGTCATGCCTAGAAAACAAGAACAGTGAGAGTCTGGGAGTCAATGAACCTAAATTGGTGAGACAGTACTTAGGCCTAATTGATAGACAACATAACGAGGGGATGGGCTATTCCACTCATCAGTCCCTTTTGGAGCCCTCAAAAAGAGACCCTGGGGGAACTAAGCTGACTACCACAACGCTGGCTGACTGAAAGACAAGAGAAAGGGAAGGAGCAAGTTACAAAGTAGCAGCCGTGTTAGTCTGTATCTGCAAAAAGAACAGGAGTACTTGTGGCACCTTAGAGACTAGCAAATTTATTTCAGCATAAGCTTTCGTGGGCTACAGCTCACTTCTTCAGATGCATAGAGTGGAGCACACAGACAGAAGATATTTATACATACAGAGAACATGAAAAGGTGGAAGTACACATACCAATTGTAAGAGGCCAATCAGTTGAGATGAGCTATCAGTAGCAGCAGAAGAAAAAACTTTGAAGTGATAATTGAGATGACCCATAGAAGGTGTGAGGAGAACTTAACATGGGTGGAAAAAAATTCAATTAGTGTAATGACCCAACCGTTCCCAGTCTCTGTTTAGGCCTAAGTTAATTGTGTCTAATTTGCATATTAATTCGAGTTCAGCAGTCTCTCTTTGGAGTCTGTTTTTGAAGTTTTTTGTTGCAAAACTGACACCTTCAAGTCTGTCACTGAGTGATTAGAGAGGTTGAAGTTATTCTCCCACTGGTTTTTGAATGTTATGATTCCTGATGTCAGACTTGTGTCCATTTATTCTTTTGCGTAGAGACTGCCCAGTTTGGCCAATGTACATGGCAGAGGGGCATTGCTGGTACATGATGGCATATATCACGTTGGTAGATGTGCAGGTGAACGAGCCCCTGATGGTGTGGCTGACGTGGTTAGGTCCTATGATGGTGTCACTTGAATAGCTATGTGGACAGAGCTGGCATCGGGCTTTGTTGCAAGGATAGGTTAGTGTTTTTGTTGTATGGTGTGCGGTTGCTGGTGAGTATTTGCTTAAGGTTGGGAGGCTGTCTGTAAGCGAGGACTGGTCTGTCTCCCAAGATCTGTGAGAGTGCGGGATCATCTTTCAGGATAGGTTGTAGATCTTTGATGATGCGCTGGAGAGGTTTCAGTTGGGGGCTGAAGGTGGCGGCTAGTGGCGTTCTGTTATTTTCTTTGTTGGGCCTGTCCCGTAGTAGGTGGCTTCTGGGTACTCTTCTGGCTCTGTCAATCTGTTTTTTCACTTCAGCAGGTGGGTATTGTAGTTTTAAGAATGCTTGATAGAGATCTTGTAGGTGTTTATCTCTGTCTGAGGGATTGGAGCAAATGCGGTTGTATCTTAGAGCTTGGCTGTAGACAATGGATCGTGTGGTGTGTCCTGGATGGAAGCTGGAGGCATGTAGGTAAGTATAGCGGTCAGTGGGTTTCCGGTATAGGGTGGTGTTTATGTGACCATCGCTTATTAGCACAGTAGTGTCTAGGAAATGGACCGCTTGTGTGGATTGGTCTAGGCTGAGATTGATGGTGGGATGGAAATTGTTAAAATCATGATGGAATTCATCGAGGGCTTCTTTTCCATGGGTCCAGATGATGAAGATATCATCAATGTAGCGCAAGTAGAGTAGGGGCGTTAGGGAACGAGAGCTAAGGAAGCGTTGTTCTAAGTCAGCCATAAAGATGTTGGCATACTGTGGGGCCATGCTGCTACTGATAGCTCATCTCAACTGATTGGCCTCTTACAATTGGTATGTGTACTTCCACCTTTTCATGTTCTCTGTATGTATAAATATCTTCTGTCTGTGTGTTCCACTCTATGCATCTGAAGAAGTGGGCTGTAGCCCACGAAAGCTTATGCTGAAATAAATTTGTTAGTCTCTAAGGAAGGAGCAAGCTTCACTATCATGGTTGCCACCTGCACCCTGAGCCGTCTTCATCCTAGTCCTGAAAGATGCCCTGGCCAGGCGAGACCAAATTAGGGGGAGCCAAATGACATTCACCACCAGCTCTAGCTAAATCCCTAATACCACCTGGGATGTGAAACTGCGCTACTTTCCCACCCCGCGGTGTGTGTTTTTCCTTCCCCACTTTATTTCTTGTCCTGCCTAGCCCTCTAATTTTTCCTTCTATTTACAAGAGTCTGGCTTAGTTGGCCAAGACCGTATACAGCCACACTGCTGTAAGTCTCTGTCCAGAAAGAGGCAGCTAAACGTAATACCTTAAACAGCCCAACGCTGGTACAAGTTTGCCAGGTCTCGGGGTGGCTGATAAGATCACATGCTATGCCTATGTTTTTCCAGCAGGGAGAGTGCAAGTGAGTCCATCACAGAGGCAGAAGTTGCATTTTCTACCTTTGCTGTTCTTTTCTCTTCCTCTTTCGTGTGTGTTCATCTTATTTCGTCTTCTACAAAACGGGATTGGATTTTAACAACTGCTCCAGCCCATCTTAACTAACTTTTCTCTTTTCCCCAAAAAGGATCATTATTACCATCCAAGAGAGATTCACATGTGGGTTTTTCCCCCTCTAAAGACTCTCCAACTAAAGGGGAAGGGTACAAGAGATGTTAAGATGAAAGCCTTACTTAATATTTTACATTTCAAATGCTTTGACTGCCCCCCCCAACCCATATTTTTAATACAGGGCTAAAGAGATTTTTAACGATGTTTGCGCCATGGTACTAAGCAGGCTGAGGTCTTTGTATTCTAAACCCTGAACCTTGTTTAAAACTGTTTAATGTTGGACATTTACAGGATCATGATAAAGCCTTCACCTCTTTGGGCCCATATATTCCACCTAAATTAATGCAACAGTGACTGTGATCACAGCCTGGCAGGATCAGAAAGATGAGAGCAAGAAAGAAAGAGAACACAGACCAAAAGCTAGGTCCAATTTATAGCAGTGTTGCCATAAGTACGGATACTTAAGTCCATATTATAAGTGCTATATACACCATTACAGAAGTACTTTTAAGTACAAGTATGCTGTGGAAATAGTACTTATAAAGAGATAAGTAAAAGAACAAGAACTTCCAACTCCTGTATTCCCTGCAATTGTTAGGTCAATTTATGGACAACTACTTAAATAATATAAGCACAGAGTGGAAGAGAAAAAACCAGCAACAATGAAGTTGTATTCATATACATAAATAGCCAAGGAATAACCATGACAAAATATCCCCAATTTCCCAACAGCCCTGCCGTGTTGGAGCATGCCCAGGGGCTGGTGAGCATTTCCTACACCACCCTGCAGGGGATGCAGCTATGGGTCCTGTTTTCTCTGTGCAGGACATCGAGAGGTATGTGTCTCCTCGCTGCTGCTGGCCTGGGCCAGGCAGCGAGTCTCCCTGATGCCGGCTGCAGTGACCTATCAGAAGTGAAGTGGTGGGGCCACTACACTCCTTGGCTGGTGCACCAGCCAGGCTAACAGAACAAAGCCTGGGCAGTCAGAGCTCAGAGCCCGAAGGTCCCAAGTCAGGGCAATGGGTCCTGGGCCTGTCGGAACCCAGGACAGTCGGGAGAGATGTGATTTTTAAAAAAAACAAACCAAGGCTGTTTTGAAGAAGTACTTGCAGATTAGGAAAAAGTTATGTATGCTTGAAGTACCTTTAAAATGTACTTAAACCCAAGTGCTAAGTACAGACTCTTTAAAGTACTTAATTAGAAATATATAGAGCACTTCAAAATCCGTCAGTATGTACAAATGTACTTGAGTACACGGGAGTGGTGATTTATAGTTCCTTGTTGGGAGGCAGTGGCATCCTCTAGGGACCAGGGTAAGATTACCAAGATCCTGGCAATTATGGATTCAGTCCAAACCAGCAGCCAGTTTAAATATTGAAGGCACTGATTTTCCATACAGATCAACTGTATGTTTCATTTTCTCAATATTAAGATATTAAAAAGTGACTGGTCCAGCTGCCTTGGGGAGTGGGGGAGGTGGTGAGGAGGTCAATGCATCAAATAAAAACCCACCAAAGTGTCTGCCTTGAACTCACCAACTCCGACACCATCCTTGACGAGTACTGTACAATGCTGCTCCCAGCAGCTACGGCAAAACTGGTGCTGACAAGCCAGAGAGAGTAAGTTCTCCTTTCGGACAAACTGCATACACACTGCGCAGTGATGGGAGGAATGTACCATTGTCTGAAAGAGAGGTGCAAATCAGAGTTGGGCTGAAACGGGTCCTGGCATCACTTAGCTCTGCTGGTCCTGTAAGCCCAAAATGACCATCACCTGCCCTTACGTGGCACTGTTGTGGAAGGAGCCCAGTGTTGTCTTTAAAACTTTACCCCAGGACAGACTCACCTTCACCTAATTCAGACTGCCCTTGGCTTCAGCCCATCAGAGTCTGGGAGAAGGAGCCATCTAGGAAAGGAGCATGCTGCTTCACCAATTAATTCTTTTTAGGAGCCTTTTAGGTGCCAGAGGACAACAGACAAGTCTTTCACTTTCCTCATCCCAGTCACTAGACTGCCTGTGCCTCGGATCTGGTGTATTACCCACAAGGAGATTTGTTTTTCTGGTCTCCATCCTTGTCCTGCTACCAAATGCAGATTGACCATCCCTTTGAAATACACCATTGCATTATTTCTTTCTTCAGTTAGTTTTTCCGTCTATCTTGTTAGCAGAGGTCAGTTCAAAGGGACTTGTTCATTCACTGTCTGGCTAGATCCCAGGAAGCAATCGTTCTGGGAACTCACCTATCAGTGTCTGTTTGGCTGGACAGCAATTTCAGATGACAAATGATGCAAGCCAATGTAGCACCTTTATGCACATCAGTGTTTGTGGGGAGGGAAAGCAGATCCCAGTCCACTGTGAAGTTCAAGGAACCTCTCCTATCTCTTCACCTTCACTTGTGCCACATATTGCATGCAGACACCATCCTTCTGGCTGAGGAGGAATGGGCAGGATTCATTGCAAAGTCAATGTTACTCCCAGGCCCTGCTGGTCCAGGAAGCAAGTCACTAGGAAACAATCTGCATCTCCCATGTGGTCGTGTAGAACGAGCCACTAAGCAACACATGCAGCCCTTAGCTACTCATGTTATGTTTCATCTCACCCTTACAAGTTGAAGGGGAAGTAGGTTAACAGAGCACCATCAGAAGCAAGATTCTGCCTCCACATCTGGAAGCAAAGTTTATACACCCATTTGTCCCTTTCAGACTGAAGCCATAATGCAAATCCCTTTCTAACGCCTTAAAGCTTTGGTACCTTCCAGAGAAACCTGCATGGGATAACTCACCTCCCAGGCCTGACTATGCATTCTTAGAACACAGCCACTGCTGAACGAGAGTGCAAGAGCCTGTTCACACTAGGAGTATAACCCTGTTGTAGCATCATCATCTGCCACAGTAGGACCATCTTTGTTCTAGGAGACCGATTCCTATTGTTGCTAAGAACAGTTCTCTAACAGTGTTAGGGATCGCTTATTGCCTAGACCCCTAGATCAAGTAAACATTTATTTGGGCAGCAGGCAGTTTCCCCAGTTCTAGCTAATTGTCTCACCTATAATTCTCTTGTAGACTTGCTGCAGAAGGACCCACTGTTTCTTGGCAAGTAGAAAGGATTTCCACCATTCCCATTTTTATACACATCATAGTTTCACTCCAAGAAAAGCAACTTTTATCAGCTGTTTGGTTCAGATTCTCAGACTCTCCCCTCGAATCTTCTAGCTGGTGCCCTTCCCTATGGCATTCTAGAATACATGCTCTTCCCCCCACTTCTCCCATCCACATAGCATAAGCAGATTCAGAGGAACACTGAAAATACTTTCTCCTCTAACCTACGCTGAAGGAATTCTCCGGGGCAGGTGTGTATTCCTAGGTGGCAGCATAACGAGCATTTTCATTTAGGGTTGTGTACAGAACTTCCACAACCTGGGGCCTATATAGTCTGCATTCAAGACGTGGTGCATTCCAGAGCATTAAATGTGTTTCCACAAACTGTGTAAACACACTTTACAATACAATCTTAAATGCATGAGACCTATTGGGACCAGTACCTCAGTTTAGACAGCTTGCAGTCAGAGTGGGTCTTTCCACTGATGAAGAGGGACAATTCCTCCTTCCATAATGTTGCCTTCACATGTGGAAAAATCTGGTTGTTCATAGAGGGGCACTACTATAACAAATTACCTTGAGAGTAGCACCTCAAGGTCCCAGCCAAGATCAGAACCGCACTGTGACAGGCATTATATAAACATGGTAAGAGAAGTCTCTCCCCGAAGAGTTCACATGGTAATAGACCAGGCAACCAACGCAGTATGTTCATTTTACAGAGAGGGAACTGAAGCAGAGTGACTTGCCCCAGCAAAGCACGTAGCAGAGCTAGGAACTGGACCCAGATTTTCCAAGCCCTAATCCAATGCCTTAACTACCTCACCCTTCCTCCCAAAGGCACAGAACAGCATTTCAGAGGAGGACACCTAGATGAAAGCAGATACAAGAAAACTAGATCAAATTCGTAAGTGCTCAGGGCCCTTTTCACAACATATGTAGTAAAGATTAAATTAGTCTGGAACCCAAATATGCTAGAGAGTTTATTTTAAGTTCATGCACCCTTCCACTTTTAGCTTTTTTCTTTTTCTTCTTCATCAGTAGTAGCTACAAGTTGACTCAGATGCAACAGAAACTATCCATTGTAAAAACCAGCCTCCTCTAGATCCAATAGTCTGTAATCCAGTTTCTGACAAGTCACAATCCATTCCCAGAATAACTATTTGTGACATAACACATTGGATTGCAACACCCACAGCGAATGAATCCTGTAAACATGCAGTAGGAAGCTTCTAACTGAGAGGCAAGTTTCCAAGGACTCTGGCCACCACTGCTTCAAAACCTAAACTGTGGGTTCAAAGGTCACTGTGAAACTGGTTGGGAAGAAGCATCCTTTGTAGATTAGCCTCAACATCCTCGAGCAGAGCAATGCAGCCACCTCAGGGCAACACCTAATTTCAGTAACAAATAGGCCTTATTTTCTCTATCAACTCACAGTTCTCCTAAAGCCTCTCTTAGAAACAAACAGAGAGCAAGATCAGAAGAGCCCTCTTGGGCCATGCAGTCTGCTCCTGTGGATTCTGCAGAACTCTCACTCACATGTTTTATCTAACGTGCTCTTGAAGAGCTACAGTGATTTAATTTACTCATCTGTAGAGGTTATTCTTGAACATTAACTGCAACGCCATATGAAGGCTTACATTTAAGTGCCAGAGACATCTTGGCTATGTCTCATTGTAAAACAGCAGCAGGAGGTATTGGGTTAAAGGTTTAAAACACTAAGTCTGCAAAAAATGTTAGTGTGAGGCAGGCCATGCCGTGAGTAAGGTGATCCTAGAATGGGGTGGGGCAGACTGAAGTTGCCAGTTACTTACATGTTTGGATGAGGTGGGTTGAACTCGTGCTTCCACTAGCAACTGGGCAGAATTGGACTTGTGCCTGGAAGGGTGAATTTAAGAATTAAATTCTTGCACCAAACTGCATTTTGATTTTACAAGAACCATTTTGCGACTAATGAAGAGCAGCTTCTGGCTGAACGGGAGTGGAGTCTCACAGGATACTTGATCCAGGAAAGGCTATGCCCATTCTTCATGGAGGCCCTTAATGCAGCAACGTGGGCTCTTGCTAATAAAACCCTCCTTTTTTGGACATAACTAGCATAGGGTTGCCAACTTTCTACTCGCACAAAACCGAACACCCTTGCCCCACCCCTCCTCTGAGGCCCCGCCCCCACTCACTCCATCCCCCCTCCCGCTGTTGCTCGCTCTCCCCACCCTCCCTCACTCGCTCATTTTCACCGGGCTGGTCGGGGGTTGGGGTGCGGGAAGGGGTGGGGCCAGCAATGAGGAGTTCAGGGGGCGGGAGGGGGTTCTGGGCTGAGGCAATGGGTTGGGATGCAAGAGGGGGTGAGGGCTCTAGCTGGGGGTGCGGGCTCTGGGTTGCAGGAGGGGGTTGGGGGGTGCAGCCAAGGGGTTCAGAGTATAGAAGGGGGCTCTGGGCTGAGGCAGGGGGCTGGGGAGTGGAAAGAGGTACGGGTTCTGTGGGTGGGGGTGCGGGTTCCAGGGTGGAGCCAGAAATCAGGGGGTCAGGGTGCAGGAAGGGGGTTCTGGGCTGGGGGTTGGTGTGCGGGAGGAGGGGGTGAGGGCTCCGGCTGGGGGTGCGGGCTCTGGGGTGGGACTGGGGATGAGGAGTTTGGAGTGCAGGAGGGTGCTCCGGGCTGGGGCTGAGGGGTTTGGAGGGAAAGAGAGGGATCAGGACTGGGACAGGGGGTTGGCGCGCGGGAGGGAGTGAGGGGTGCAGGCTCAGGCGGTGCTTACCTCAAGCAGCTCCTGGAAGCAGCGGCATGTCCCCCCTCCGGCTCCTAAGCGGAAGTGCAGCCAAGCGGCTCTGCGCATTGCCCCATCTGCAGGCACCGCCAAAGGGATCTGCGGAACCGGTGCTTGGGGCAGGGGCAGCGCGTGGAGCCCCTGGCTTCCCCTACATGGAGGAGCTATTGGGGGGGACACGCCGCTGCTTCTGGGAGCCGTGCAGAGCCACTGCCTTAGCCCAGACTTTTAACGGCCCAGTCAGCAGTGCTGACCGGAGCTGCCAGGGTCCTTTTTCGACCGGGCGTTCCGGTCGAAAACTGGGCAACCCTAAACTAGCACTGGCAACCCACCTGGCAACCCTAAACTAGCACTGTTCAAAAAATAGTGACTATGCTTAACAGAGTGGATAAAAATTGTTTTTAATAAAAAACTGGATTTATCTGTCTGTTTTTTAAAATTTACATTAAATACAGTTTTATTTAAAAATATATATTTAAAATTAAATTTGAAATTAAATAGGCCTTTACTTAATATAAAGAAAATAAATTTAAATTTTAAAAATATTAAGCAAGACATGTTTGCTGCAGAAGTTTTAAAGAAAGTCAAACTATTGAACTGGTGGAAGTCACTGGCTAAGCACCTTGGAACCACAGTTTAAGCACTAACCTAACTTTTAGCAGCAGTTCCTTCTGTTGGTGTAGAGAGAATATTTTCTTCATTTCAGTTTATTCGACTAGGTCAGTTCAGTGCCTAGTTGATTCAAAGCTAAGAAACTAATCGTAAGTTGAAAAGAAGGAAAGCTTGTTTTCCTGTTCAAATCGCAGAATAAAAAACTAGGTATAAGAAGGTGAGATTTACTAATTCTAAAATCCTGAAGGAAACAGTGGCCAGAAACAATCAGTTCAATTCACTAATTACAGATATTACTTTCTTTGTTTAATAAATCAGTTGTAAATGCAAAACCTGTTTTGATAAACTTTTTTCTTATGTATGCAGCACATTTTAGGTAATTTTATTTAACAAATTTTTTTAAATGCTGGTATGGTGCATTTGTAATTGAATTCCCATCCAAAAAACTTGACACAAATCAAAAGTCAAAAATTATTTTAAATAAGAAATGCATCATTCGCCATAATAAAAATGCAAAAATTAAGAATCTGACTAAGGAAGAAGCTGTATAATTGCTTAAATAAATCTCAGACACAGAGATTCAAAGACCAAAAGGGACCACTGTGGTTAGCTAACGTGACCTCCTGTATAGCACAGGTCATAGAACTTCCCAAAAATAATTCCTAGAGCAGATATTTTAGAAAAATATCCAATCTTGATTTAAAAATTGCCAGTGTATCCTCCTGGTTAGCAAAAAGAAGCACAAACTAGTGTAAAGTTGTATTTAGTGGCAAATCATCATGTTTTAATAGTTACCAACTAGTGAGAATCAACTTTTTAGGAAAATAAAAGTACTCATGCAAAATGAGATTAAAATCAGTTATTTAAATGACCGTTTCCTGCTTTCTGATTTAAATCACTTTGACATAAATCAGTCCAGCCTGATGTTTAATCCAAATGTGAACTAGATTTCCCTTATATTCTTAGACAGGATAGACCAACAGGATTTTCCTAATCTAAATCCCCTTTCAACAAAGGCTGTTGATATTTCACACTTCAGTTTGGACAGTTTGGTCTCACTTTAATTCCAATACATCATCTAGCTAAATATTTATGCAATTGTATCAGAGCCCCCACGCCCTCCAAGAACACCAAATAAGAAATAAGCAGCATTAGAAGTAGCCACATGTTGCTGTTTGGGGTTTCCAACACTCCAGAGGAAGGTTTTCACAATGGACGTAAACATCACTGAATTAAATCAAAGTCATTTCTATTCACATTGGGATAGGTAAACCTCCTTCTTCTCACTCCATAACTTTTAGGGATTGAAATTAGGGGCCTCCACTGAATTTATATCAAGTGCAGCTAAGGAAGGAAAATGGAAGTTTGACATTGGCTTGAGGACCAGATGCACTAAGAAACAATCTGCAATGTTGCAATTTTAAAAATAAAGCCCCTCCCCAACGTACTCCTGTTCCAGATCTGACCGCTTACATTGCAGAAGAGCAGTGGCTCCCATGCAGAAATCCCACCTTCTGGAGCTAGTTCTAGACTCCCTGGGGACCAGCTACGTACTGTGGGAAGCTTGCTGGCTCCCTCAGTGTGCACCACGGCCATTCAGGAAACTGCGTTTCTCCCACCCTCTCTGGAAGGGGGTGATTGCTACCAGGGGCTCGTGGGGCAGATTCACTCTTACTATTTCTGGACCAGCCAGAAGGAGATGCAAAGAGGCACTGGCCGCTGGCATGTGCTTCTCAGATGGGTTTGGACACCATTTACAGTCTGCCTTTGCAGCTTGTTGATCTGCGATAAGAATTGTTCAGTTCTACTCGAGTCGCTACTGAGCCAGTATCCCACGTCCCAATACCCTGACTCAACATCCTTTCAGTGCTCGCCACAAAAATCACCAACTGGATCCAGAAGGAGCAAAAAGCTTTCATCTGAAAGCATGACTGTCTTGTAAGCCGGCACTAGTTCAGTACCTGTTTATGGCCAGGGATCAGATTCTTCTCTCAGTGGAAAAACTTACTAGAAACAGAGGAGATTCTAAAGGAAATTTTCCCTTTGTTATAATCAACTACTGCTGAAGCTTTCTCAATATACAGGTTCCAATTTAAAGCAAAATGCATTTGCATTGCTTAACAATCCCTTAAAAAGATGGTAGCCTTCCAGGACAAACAAACACCATCTCCCTCCCTTTATTCTACCTACATTAGCTGGTCAGCTAGGGGAATTCACTTGATCAAAATGCAGCCTTCCTCTTCACCCCCCGGGGTACAGTATGCAGCCTCCCTGCTGCCCCAACCGTTCTCTTGTGTAGACATCAGTGGGAAACAGCCTGGTACATTCATATTTGCAAAATAGTGAGAGTGAAAAGCGACTAGCATGGGATACATACAGTTAGTCACACTTACCTTTCCAAAATCTCTGAGACTTGCCAGTGGAAACTAACTAATACAAGCTTAGCAACTGCATGAGACACCTGAGAAAAGAGGAAAAAAAGAATCAAGAGGCATATTTCCAGAGCCCCACCTTGTACACCTAGGAGTTTGCATACACACACACCCATCGCCCCATAATGCAGGTCATTGTTCAGACTTTTCCGTGCTAGTGGTCTGGGCTGGAAATTATTCCTATGAAATTTGTTTCTCAAACCATTACGCACAGTTCATGTTTTTGCTCACTATCAGGTGCCGGGGCCAAAAGAAATCTACAGTAAAACATGCCAATGCCTGCCAGTATTTTCACCTAGAACCTGCAGGCCATTAATTTTCCAGCTCAAGCTTTAAAGAAGGGTCCCAGTTTAAACAGATCCCCTCAATAAAAGGATAAACTATGCCATGGGTGGGGAACGGAGCTACACATACAGCTGTATCTAAGTAACCACTGTTCCAACTGATGCAGCCAAATGTGAGAAACTCAAAACCGGACTGTTGCTTCCCCTGGCTAAGCCTAAAAAGGGTGGGACTCAAGAGAGAGGAGACAGGGACCAGGTCATAATTAAGGTTAAGATTTTGTCACGGTTATTTTTAGTAAAAGTCACGGACAGGTTGTGGGCAACAAACAAAAATTCACGGGAGCCCATGACCCGTCTGTGACTTTTACTAAAAATAAGTGTGTGTGTGGGAGGAATGACAGCTGGAGCCCCATGGGGCAGGGACTGACAGCCCGAGTCCTGCCACAGGGGGCAAGAGAACTGACAGCCTGAGCCCCACCACCACGGCGGGGGCAGGGATGCACAACCGCAGTCCAGGCTCCGGCCGTGGGCACTGACAACTGAAACCTAAGTCACAGAGGTCCGGTAAAGTCATGGAACCAGTCACCTCCATGACTAAAGCGTATTGTTAGTCATAATAGAGCACACTATGCCATGTGAGTTGTGCATGAGCAGACAGACACCCCTTAACGAGCAGGGCGGAGAAGAGGTGACCAGCCGCACACTGGGGCACAGATTATGGTAAGAAAGAAAAGGAAACGTTTAGCTTTCCTGCCACAGGACTAGAGACGGTACAACTTCCAGTGATGGGCTGATGCTCTGCAACAGGTCTGGGGCAGAGGCTAGAATTAAATAATTTCTACTGGCCTGAGCAGGGTAACCCTGTGTAATTTTAGAGAAGGGCTAAATTAAAAATATTTCCAGGTAGCCCCAGAAGAGGAAGCAAGTTAAAAGTTTCAAATCTTACACTGTTATCTTGGTGCAGTATTAACAGGAGCATACAAGTGTGATGGGGCTGTAGGGTAAAGCTGGGGTCTGAACCACATGACAATACAGGTACTGAACACTTGTTTTTAAAATGCGAGGCTGTAAATTAGAGTCACATATGGAGATTCAGATATATTAAGGGCTGACACCTTGGAGGCAGCTCAGGAGAATGGGCACGGTTAGAAGGCTCAGCCGTTAGGACAAGCACTGTACACTGCCTGCTTCGTTTTGACTGAGAAGGATGTTAAAGAGCTGTGTGCTAACTAGAAGAGTAAGTGATTGTCTTGGCCAAAGCTTCTCCACAAAACCACCCCAGATAAAATGCATCAGTTTCAATGATTTATAACTAAGGTTAAGATTTTGTCACAGTTATTTTTAGTAAAAGTCACGGACAGGTCGCGGGCAATAAACAAAAATTCACTGGATAAACAACAATTCACTGTCCGTGACTTTTACTAAAAATAACCGGGGGGGGGGGAAGAGGGAGGGGAAGAACGACAGCCCAAGCCCCACTGCAGGGGGTGGGGGCACTGACAGCCCAAGCCCCACAGCAATGGGACGGAAGGCACAGCCCCAACCAAGCCACAGGGCCCTGGTCTCACCACAGGGGCGGGGTAGCCCCAGCTCCAGCCATGGGGTGGAGGGGGGGGTACAGCCCTGGCTGCAGCTGCTGACAGCCGAAGCAGTGCCAGACTGACAGCCCCTAGACACTGAAGGGCTATGCTTATCCTCAAAACACATTGCAGCACGGGTAGCTGAAGTGCAAACTCCACACACTGAAGGAGTGGGGGCACAGCACCTCGGCCCCAACGGGCAGGAAGCTGCTCTAGATGAGCAGGAGTCCCCATGGCAGAGTTACAGAACAATTAGCAAGACACTATAAATTGCTGGGCAAAGTTAAGTTTCTCAGGTACTGAACAGAGGTAATGCAATAAACATGATCAATTTCTGCCTACAGGAATTGAGACCTTTGTTTCACCCCCCTGGAGTAGCATATGATACAGAGTTCTGCAGATGTTGTGGTTTGTTGATCTCCAATATATAAAGCCCAATTAGAAAAATCTTCACCTATTCTGATGCCCAGATTAATCAAGTTGGGTGGTATGTTTTACAGTCCTCAGGTTCTTGTCTTTTTTCAGGGTAAGAAAAACTCATATTGATGTGTCCTGGAAAGTTTCTCTTGCCCAAGAGAATGCTGAAACATCTGAAGGATTGGCTAAAGGAATTCTCTGGGTGCTCCATTCCTTCTTGAAGGCTGAAGAGCGAAGAGTTAATTGGCTGTGTCCCCAGCTCATTTTCCTAGACAGGCCACCTTATTTTCCAGCAGTTGCAGCCTGGCCCCCACATATGTGGTCTTGTTCAATATCTTCATCAATGATCTAGATACTGGCATAGAGAGGACACTTATAAAGTTTGTGGACAATGCCACACTGGGAGGGCTTGCAAGTGCTTTGGAGGAGGATGGGATTAAAATGCAAAATGATCTGGACAAACTGGAGAAATGATCTGAAGTAAACAGGATGACAGTCAATAAGGACAAATGCAAAGTACTCCATTTAGGAAGGAACAATCAGTTGCACACATCCAAAATGGGAAATGACTGCCTAGGAAGGAGTACTGAGGAAAAGGATCGGAGGGTCATAGTGGATCACAAGCTAAATATGAGTCAACAGTGTAACACTGTTGCAAAAAAAGTGAACATCATTCTGGGATGTATTAGCAGGAATATTGTAAGCAGGAAATGAGAAGCAATTCTTCCACTCTACTGCACGCTGATTAGGCCTCAACTGGAGTATTGTGTCCAGTTCTAGGCCTCACATTTCAGGAAAGATGTGGACAAATTGGAGAAAGTCCAGAAAAGAGCAACAAAAATGATTAAAGGTCTAGAAAACATGACCTATGAGGGAAGATTGAAAAAATTGGGTTTGTTTAGTCTGGAGAAGAGAAGACAGAGGGGACACGATAACATAAAAGGTTGTTTCAAGGAGCAGGGAGAAAAATTGTTCTCTTTAACCTCTGAGGATCGGACAAGAAGCAATGGGCTTAAATTGTAGCAAGGGCAGTTTAAGTTGCACATTAGGAAAAACTTCCTACCTGTCAGGGTGGTTAAACACTGGAATAAATTGCCCAGGGAGGTTGTGGAATCTCCATCATTGGAGGTTTTTAAGAGCAGGTTGGACAAACGCCTGTCAGGGATGATTTAGATAATACTTAGCCCAGTCCTGAGTGCCGGGGACTGGACTAGACGACCTCTCGAGGTCCATTCCAGTCCTATGGTTCTGAGAGACATCTGTGGCTATAATTTTTCAACCATTGCCACCTGGCCTTGAGAGTGGTCCACCCAGGTAGGAATTTGATCCTAAAGCTTAAAGCGTGTTTCATGTTTGAGAACTTAGAATCCTTAATGGTGAATAGTTTGGTGGTGTAGCTGTGCAGCTCCCTCATCCTGAATGTCTTCCAGGTCTGACTTGCTTTTCTGGAGCTCTGTCTTCATTGTGGATTTTGCAGAGACCTCCTGATGGAGTTTTAAAGAGAATTCCTAGGGACATTCTTAGACTAAGCTCTAACTGGTCCACAGAAAAATCCATTTTTTCCAACACATAGATTTTGAGATGTGCTGGCTGGGAGCCCACAAGGGTGCAACTTGACCCCGTGCTCATTACATGACCACTTAAGGAGAGAGTACATTAGGGATGAGTCGGAGTCAACACATCCTGTGACTTTAAGTCAGGCTGACAATGTCCTGCAAAATCAGGGTTGTGTTTGGAAGTGCCTGGCCAGAGAAGAGAACAAACCTAGTAGGAAAGAGAAAGGAGAAAAAGAAACTGTTTGGGCTCACTACTGCTGGGGCTGGGAATCTCTCCAGGGAGAAACCAGGAAGAAAGTCCTCTTTCCCCCAGTAGAGCCAACACTGGGTTTTAACTACCGTAATAAAAGTTTTTCTCTAAGCCACAAAGGTAAGAAAATATTTCTGAGAAGTTTTCCTTTAAATCCTAGAACATGACTTTCCAGTGGTTGCAACTTTGGATTGTCTCATCAAGAGAAGGTAATTGGTGATCTAGATCAAACCCTTACAGACTTACACCAATACCCTGGCATGGTCAAAGCAACCCACAAAGAGCAAGAGCCTCTGCAACCACCATGGCTGATGAACAATGAAGGTAGAGTAGATGAGGTCAATTTAGACAACTCTAGCCTTCCGAACCGTACCACCACAGGGAACTATGGCAACTCCCAAGATTAGATCCCAGTTAGGAAACACTATATTTTGCTGAAAACTTCTAAAGATGCTTGACCTTCATATACTGTACTAACTAGAATGAAACATATCTAAGTAAAAGTTTAACCTGAAAAGGAAAAAATAAGTCTTTTGTGCTTCTTTATCATTCATAAAGAAGACCGGAGATATTTTTCATTAGAGACAGATATCAACTTCTGTGATTTTGCAGGAGAATTCCTTGGAGAACTGTAGAAACAGTGGGACTGAGACACTACAAGAAACTGAAACCTGGGCAAATGAAAGGCATTTTTCATCATACTGTTTAAAACTTTTAATTAACACCTACTTAACTCAGACTTCTGACATACTGGGTAGAAAATTTTGAAAGTTCTAAGCATTCAGAGTATTGCTCAGAATTAGACTGACATTTCAACCTCTCCCTCAGCTACAGATTGTGAGCTATAGAAGAAGTAGGAGAAATGCAGTTCAGACTCATGAGCTGTAGCCTTGATATCATGGAGCAGTCTTGACAGCCAGCATGGCACAACTATTTCTAAATCAGGGGGTTTTAATCTCCCCCCGTCACCTGGCCACAGGCGTGCAGACACCCAATGTCAGCCCACAAGATTAGAAACATATTTACAAGTCAGAGTGCAGTGAAGGACTGATAAATACTACAAGTGCTGCTAAGCAGGACTTGCAAGTGCTTTCAATCCACAACATAGTTTGCTGCGCACTGAATAAAGAGGATCTCACGTTAAGTCTCAACTCCTTGTTCTCTGTACTTAATCATTTTACATTAGCCTTAATCTACCTGCTCTCGCGCGCACACAGCAGAGATTTCAGCTGCCAAGTGGGATCAGTAGAGCTTTAGTTAGGGAAAACACAAAGTGCAGCATTTCTCAGACTGCAAGTTATTTTTCCAGGGAAGACAATGCAAGCTCAATGAAAATAAGTTCTAAGCAAGACATTATACAGAGGGGTTGTGTTAGCTGCTGCTGAGTTGTGCTCACTCAAGCCATACCCTGTGCCCCAGCAGGCCAGCCAACTCCAGTTAAAAGCACCATCACACTTGAGTTAAGGGGTGTGCGTGGTCACGACTTGAGTTCTCTGCAGTAAAGACAAACCCATCTTCTGCCCCATTTCATCACTTCTCTCTGCTAGAGGATCCCAGGTGTGTTTTTAAGAAACACAACTGAAGGAAAGAGAAGAAATTGCTCATATGAAGGCCATCACTTCAGGGTACACAGAACAGCAATATCAGCTGAATTACTGAATTTGACAGCCATAACATGTGAATTTGGCAATGTATTTTAACTGCCTCGCACAGCTTCTGTGCTCATCTGGTCCAGCTATAAGATGGCAATGTGAAACTCAGATTATTTCCATAGTGCTCTCTCTTCCCTCCACCTCCCACCAAGATCAGACTCATCAACAGCTGTGAGCTGCCACGTTCGCTCAGTGAAGATCCAGACAGGCTGCAAGTTTTAGGTGATGCGTGACTCAGAGAAAAGAAAAGGAGCGGGATTTAATCAACCCACACATCTGTAGTTAGTTTTTCCATCAAGCTGGAAATAGTAACAAGCTGAAGGCTTGGGCAGTGAGGAATAAAACTGATTTTCCTCAAATAATCCTGTGAAACTGCTCACTTCGCAAGCCCTGGGCTTTCCTGCCGGCTCTATGATCTTTCCAGCCCAAGGCCCACTCCAGACATGCTGGTACATTGGATTTTGAGGTCATTGTTTAAGGAGTATTGTTTTATTTTGGCTCAAAATATTTTTTGGAGCAGATACTGCACACTGAAGACCACATATTTACAAGCCTTATATGAAAGGAATAATCCTTGTCCCACTGAAATTGAGTATATTATTGGTACAACCCAGATTTTACACATTTGCTAGGTAATAGTACAGTTTCAGTGTAACATACAGAACTCCCCTCTGTTGTGTGGAAGCAGTAACAGCAACAGCTAAGGGAACAACGTTTCAGAAGATATTATTTGTACTACAGTAGAACTTAAAGACCCCAATCAGGGACTGATGTCCCCTTGTGCTAGGTGCTAAAGATTAAACAACAAGCTCTTGATGGCAGGGTCTATCTAGGCTAATGTAGCATACATGCTTATCATCATATGATGAATGCATTCATATACTTGGTCAGACGTGTACCATGTGATAAGGAGTCTCTTCAGTTGGGTAGCTAACTTCAATAAGAGTTAGGCCAAGCCAAACTTCACACAGAAAGTGCCATGTGACTTATAAGGGATGGAGGGCTGTAGGTGGGAGGAGACAGCCCAGGAGGTTTCTAGGATGGGTCCACTATACCTTACGCTGCAAAGAGAAAGCAGACATTCAAGACTGGAAGCTAACCTGGACAAGCAAGAATGCTGTCAAAAGAAATAGGTGACCAGAGCAGGCAATTCACATCTGAATCAAATTCCCATGAAGAAATATCAGTATCTGTTGTAAGTGTGAGGACAAGGGTAGAATACTTGCTTTAGTGGCCATGGTCACAGTACAGCCCAGTCACCATCTTGTAGAAAAAAATTGTTCTAGAAGCCGTCAGAGAGGGAATCCCAAAGAATAAGACAAATGGAAGTGTAAGGCTCCCTGCACTACTGGGCCCTCATGCAATGCTATCCTGGGAAATGAGTCTAGTTCTCTGAAGCAAAGAACAGCGATGGATGAGAGCCAGGTCAATAGCACAAACAGCAGGTCAGTTCAAAAGGCAGCTTTGCTATTGCTTCCCCAGGCTAACGAAGACCAGAGGTGGCACAGAAAACAGTCTCCCAGGAGTGGGAGCCAGGTGCACCGCTTCTGCACCTTGGATTATCTCCAACACTGTATTTCCTCAAATGGTCTTTAATTTACCCTTCAAACTTTCCTCTGAAGGGGCAAACACTGCCTAAGTACTAACCCGCCTTAGTCCTTGAAGAGAAAGGTGGCACTGACTCTAGGAAGGGTTCCTGATCCACAGCACAGATCTGACAACAACTGCTCTATAAGCAGTCTTGGAATAAACGAGCTGGGGAATCACTAGTCTCCCTAAGGAAAAAGAGGGATCATCATAATATACCTAGAGTGATAGCAAGAAGTGTGAAAAACCCTCATGCAAAGGAATGGGCTGTTACCCAGAAGTACAATACAACTTATGAAGAAATCCACCTTAAAGGGAAACTGCTATAGATTTGTTAAGACCTTAAGAGATCAAGGACATTACTACATAAGGAGTCTAAGAGAATTTCTAACAGTTCTCAGAAACATCAGCTACTGTTTCAGTATCTCAGGACCATGAATAGTAGTGGATCTCTCAATGGGGGCAGGGGAAGATCAACATTTAATGATACTATATTGTTTTCTTAACAGCAGCTATCCAACGTCCCCCATCTCCATGCTTGCTAATGGGAGTTGAATTTTCTTCATCCTAATATGCCTCATAAAGATGACAAAGTGGCAGCATCTCAATTTTTTAAAGTTGTTTTTATTGAAACAAAAAATAAGGGGACAGGAGAGTCTGCATGTTAGATACACATGAAAGATGAGAATCCTAAGAAATGGACAACTCTTGTTCTACAGGGTACCAGTGACAAAAACACGAAGGCAGCAGTTAAAGTTAAAAATTTCACATGGCGTGGGCATTAGAGAACAGCAAGGAAAGAGCAGCTTCCCACTTGATAGTTGTTATATTTCTGACACTCAGCTAAACATTTTTAGTGACTTTTGTGACTAGATGAAGCTGTTAGAAATCTTAAACATTACAATGGTATCCTTTAAATACTCTCTGCAATAAGCTATACCAAGCCAATGAATGCCAAGAACTGTACTGAGAGGTACCCAAATACAAATCAGATACAGCCTCTAGAGCAGTATAGTCAAGCTCTCATACAACACAACATAGGTACAGATTTCTTAAGGCATAACACAAAACCCCATATATTCTCAGCTTGCCAAAAACAGTGCAATCTTAAGTGATGCTAGCAACTAATTAACATCAGATGCGTCAGCCCATTCAGATTTAGAAGGGTGCTAGACTAGACATGCTAAGCAAAGCTAGTATTCTGTTGCCACTCAGATTGTTGTTCATATCCGGCATGTCCAGAAGAACGGAAGTCACATCCTGAATACGAACAGGTACAGCAACTCAAATGCTGAAGGGAAAACTGATTCTAATTGACTAAAGCAAGAAGGACCCTTCGTTTCATGAGCAACAAATTCCCAAGTCTTTGGGATGCATCCCACAAGGCTGCTCTTAACGCACAAGCAGAGGAAGAGAATAGGAACTATTGAATTGTCTCAGATCTGTGAAATGTCTCCCAGTAGACACATCACAAATGAGTTAGTATGTATGGTGGACCAAGTTGGGAAGAGGTAGCTAGGCTGTTCATTCAGGGAAAGAAGGTTAAATTAATGTCTTGCTACAGCTGCATCAGAAAACCAACCTATTTGGTTAAGAGCATAAGACCCAAGGGTCAAAATGAATGCTCTTACCTGTTGCCCACCAAGTGGGAATGGCATTGGGGTGGGGGCAGTAAACTAAAAGCTTTACTAGATTAAAACAAATGTATCATGTGAGCTCACTCAGCTTTAATACGGGAGATGTAGCCTGCGCATGGGGTTGACTACTCCATTCCAGCCCAAGCAGTGGTTGTTCAAAGCACAAGGAAGTATTGTCCACTGGGACCTGTAGGCTTCATGAGCCACACCACTTTATTAAATGGGCACATGTTAATTAAAATCAATCCTTCGCAGTTACAAGATTATGAAAACAATTCTTAAAATAATATTTGCCCTTCAAGTGATTTGTTTCCTCTTTGCAGTTCAATCAGCTGGGAAGAGACAGACTATTTAGCTTCGCTTTGTCTACACTGAGTTTCTACAATGTTATTTTCAGGCAGTAGCCAAAAGCTGCAATGTTTGGTCTTTGGGCCTATAGCCCATCAAGAATATATACACTTGTCCTGAGGTCCAGGAGAAGGTGAGGGCAGACCAGCTGAAAGTCTCTGGGTGAAGACAAAAGGGGGAAAAACCTGGAGTGACATTATGGTAGGGGCCTACTATAGAGCACCAAATCAGGAGGAGGAAGAGCATTTCTAGCACAGTAGAAATACCCAAAACACAGGATCTATTGGTAATGGGGGCTGTGGTGGGGCAGCTGCCCCACACAGGTAGATGGAGGGTTAAAGCAGCCCTCAGGAAGGCCGCACAAAACCCAACCAATGGGAAGAGGGCTTGTAGAGAGCCAATCAGGAGAAGGTTGGTTGGAGCAGCCAATCAGGGCCAGGGGGAGCCATATAAGAAGGGCTGCTCAACAGCCCACAGTCAGTCTCTCCCTGGAGTGCAAGGGAGAAGGACTGGCTGCCTTAGATAGAGCAGTACTGGGTGGAGGAACAATAGGGAGCTCCAGACACAAAGGGCTGGGAAGGTGCTAGGGCTACAGGGAAGTGGCCCAGGGAAATAGGCAGCAGGAGTTGGAGGAGCAGCAGCATGTGGCTGCTGGCTATAGGGTCCCTGGGTTGTGGCCTGGAATAGCATGTGAGCCTGGGCCCCCCCCTTCTCTCCCACTTGCCACAGAGGGGGTGGCCAGTATTTGGACTGCAGTTTACCCCTTGAGGCGAGGGGCTAGACCGAGGGCTGCAGGAAGCCACAGTGGCAAGTGGAGGACTAGACACAGCCAGTTCCCCCGGAAGCGGGGAGAAAGTGGAGTGGGGCACAGCTGGAGGGCTGTGCCCAGAAGAGGATGCCGTGGTCCGGGGAGTGACGTGGGTCTTAGCGGTGGAACAGAAGTGATGGTGGTGAGACACCACTAGAGGAAGGCGCACCAGCAACCAAGAGCTAATTCCCCGCAAGGCCAGCAGGAGATGGTGAGTCACACCCCATCACGTGGACTTTAGCTACCCAGATATCTCTTGGAAAAGTAATACAGCAAAATATAAAATGTCCAGTAACAATTTGTTTCAGAAAGTGGAGGATGTAACCAAGGGGATGGCAATTTTAGACTTGATTTTAACTAATAGGAAGGAATTGGTTGCAAATCTGAAGGCAACTTGGGTGAAAGTGATCAGGAAACTATAGAGGCAACAGAATAAAGATAATGGATTTAAAAAAAGACAACTCAGAACTGATATGTAAGGTCCCATGGGAAGAAAATCTATGGGAAAAAGGAGTTTGGGGGAGCTGTGAGCTTCTCAAAAAGATAACATTAAGGGCACAAGAGCAAACTATTCTGAGGCGAAGGAAAGACAGGAAGAATAGTAAGAGGTCGATATACCTCCATCAGCTCTGTATTTACCTGAAAAAAGAGGACAAATAAATTGCAAAGCAAAAGTACAAAATAGCACAAACATGTAGGGACAAAATCAAAGTTACATCTCACAAGGGACATAAAAGGAAATAAGAGGTTCTTTAAATACATTAGGAGCAAGTGAAAAATTAAAAGAAGTGAAGAGGCACTACTTAGAGGGGAAGGAGAGCTAATAATGGATTACATCAAGAAGGTTGAGATGTTTAATGCCTATTTTGGCATCCGTCTTCTATTTTGTATCAGTCTTTACTAAAAAGGTTAATAGTAACCAGATACTTAAAACAATAAATATTAACAAGGGAGAAGGTATGCAAGCCAAAATAGGAGAAGAGCCAGTTAAAGAATATCTAGATAAGTAGATGTCATCAAGTCAGTAGTGCCTGATGAAATTAATCCGTGGCCTTGTCAACTTAAATGGTAGTGTAGACGTAAGTTATGTCACTCAGGGGTGCAAAAAACTCACCCCCCTGAGTGAAGTCACTTACATCAACTTACTGCAGCGTCTGCACCACGCTATGTCGGCAGGAGACACACTCCCATCAACAGCTTCCGCCTCTCATTGCGGTGGAATAATTACATTAACGTCCGAGCGCTCTCCCGTTGACTTATTGAGTCTTCGCCAGATCCGCTAAATTGACGCCACTGCATCAATTGCAGCAGTGCCGATTTTGCCCCGTAGCAAAGACAAGCCCTTAGGGTACTTCGGGAACTAGCTGAAGCAACGCTGGAACCATTCGTGTACATCTTTGAGCATTCATGGAAGAGAGGTGAGGACCCAGAGGACTGGAGAAGGCAAACATAGTAGCTATCTCCAAAAAGGGAAACAAACAAAGAGGACCTAGTCAGCTTAACTTCAATACCTGGAAAGATACCAGAACCAATTATTAAACAATCAATTTGTAAGCTCCTAGAGGACAGTAGGGCTATAAGGAATAGCCAGCATGGATTTGTCAGGCGCAAATAATGCCAAACCAAGGTAATTTCCTTCTTAGACAAGGTTACTGGCCTAAGAGATAGGAGACAAGCTGCACATGTGACATATCTTGATTTTTAGTAAGGCTTTTGATATAGCTCATAAGAATGTCACATGGGACAAACTATGGAAATGTGGTCTAGATGAAGTTAGTAAAACGTGAGAGCACAACTGGTTGAAAGATTGTACTCAGAGTAGTTACCAATGGTTTGCTGTCAGACTGGAAGGACGGATCTATTGAGGCCCAGCAAGGGACTGTCCTGGATCCAGTAATAGTCAATATTTTCATTAATGACTTGGATAATAGAGTGGAGAATATGCTTATAAAATCTGCGGATGACACCAAGCTGGGAGGGGCTGTTAGGTCTTTGGAGGGCAGGATTAGAATTCAAATGACCTTGATAAATTGAAGAGAATTGGTCTGAGACCCTGGGTTTTTTGCCTTCCTCTGCAGTGTGTGGCATTGATCACTTGATGGTTTGAACTAGAGTAAATGATGGATTATCTGTAATTTTAAAAGTCTTTAGATCAAGATTTGAGGACTTCAGTAACTCAGGCCTGGTCTACACTAACCCCCCAAGTCGAACTAAGGTACGCAACTTCAACTACGTGAATAACGTAGCTGAAGTTGACATACCTTACTTCGAACTTACCGCGGTTCAGACGCGGTCCACACGCGGCAGGCAGGCTCCCCGTCGACTCCGCGGTACTCCTCTCACCAAGCTGGAGTACCGCAGTCGACGGCAAGCACTTCCTGGTTTGACTTATCGCGTCCAGACCAGACGCGATAAGTCGAACCCAGAACTTCGATCCCCAGCCGCCGAACTAGCGGCTGGGTGTAGACCAGCCCTCAGATTACAGCATATACAGGAGGGAGTGGATGAGGTTCTGTGCCCTGTGATGTGCAGGAGTTAAGACTAGATGATCATGATAATCCCTTCTGGCCTTAAAGTCTATGATTTTAAAGATGAGGGCAACTGTAGTCTCCACTGTTTTAATACAAATTCGATGCTGTCCGCAGGTCTTTGTAAACACAACCCTCGGTGCGTTGTGGCAAAGAAAGGATACCCTCCGATTTTAAACCTGAAAGTCTAGTGTTTTCATTCATTTGATTAATGGACAAGTCACTTACCCCTTTAAGGGGGTACATTATGAGTCACCCAGGCACGAAGCAAAACAGCCTTTTCTAAATATTTACTGAATCACTTAAAAATGACAGTGACTGGAAGCCAGATCCAAGTGCAGGTCAAATCCTCCCATTTGCCCCCTCCTTTTGTCCACTTTATCTAGAATCTGTAAGGGATGGGGAAACTGAGCTAGAATGTAAATGTTCTAGAAAGAATAATGTGACCAAGAGCCAGTTAGCTATGGTAGGGGAGGATTGTTGAAGTGGGCATCAAGGACAGCAGGATCAGATAAAGGTATGGGTGGCATGTTATGCTGTACTGCTATCACAACATTAGACCACTTCTGTGAAGTTTCTCTCCAGCTTCCCGTGGCCGAGGGTCCACATCACAACATGACACCATTACATCTAACACAACATGGCAGACCTGTTGACAGCTTTAGCTGAGGTGTCAAGGTCTGAATTAGAGACTGAATTCTCATCTTACTTCTATAAATTGCCCCTCCATGATGGGAAGGAAGCATATTGGTAGTGCAGTGCAAGAAAACTTGCATTGCTACTAGCCTGTAATATACTACCAGTTGCACAAAAGGGATAATGTAGTCTCTTGAGCACTACTTAATGTCAACGGGCTGACTTACAGAAGTGAAAATCTTCTCCAAGGAGGAATTAGTCATTAGTAGAACAGCAGATAAGCTCACCACCCTTAATCAAATTGCTTGTCAATGCAATGATAGCTCAGATCTCCTGCACCAACCCTATCTTTCTGAAAGTCTATGATTACTCTCTCTCAAAAACTGGCAGGGGATTTGTGTTGGGCTTTATGCTCTTAGCATTGTTTACCTCTTGCCAGTCATTTTCTGAACAAACATAAGTACAGCTATTTGTGTTGTCTGTGATGTCTTTTCATACTTTTCTCTTTGCTTTACCCTGTTTTAGAACTCTCCAATAATACTAATGAAAAGTTTAGCTCTGAAAATTCTCACAAAAAGGTTCTGTAAATAGCTTTTTATGATCAACCCCCAGACCCAGCATGCTGTAGTCTGTGTAAAGCCCTGAGTCAGCTCAGAACTACTAATCTTAAACACCACCCTCATCAAGTGGGGTGTTTAAAATTAGTTTGAGTTGATCCAACTCAAATTTTTGATCAATATTTGCCGTTTCAGGCATACAGCCTTATGTGCACATCTCATGAATGCAGAAACATTTGCTCACCTTTAATGTGGAGGCCAAGCTGACCATGTGCTCGTTCAAGGTGCTCTCCGACTCCTTGTACGTCAGGCAGGTAAACTGATATTCTTCTGGATCAAAGGCATCTGCTCCCTGCTGCTCCACATCGTTAGCTACCCCAATATAATAATCCTCAATATCCCCAGGATCCTCATCCTCCTCTTCCTCCTCGCAGTTAGGGTCATAATCCTCTTCATTGCTGTCAGAGCCCTGGCTGTTCATGTCCACAGACATCTTAGTGCCCCGCCAAACTGCAGACCAGGAAAGCAACCACAGCTTCTCTTTCTCCGCCACACTTTATCACTCCTTTGAATTCATCTGACTTCTGTCTCCTAAATGGGGGAGGAACAATTTCTTAGGCACAAGAAAAAAAATAACAGAATATTTTAATACCACACAGATGATAAAACAGTCAGAAATGCACTGACCTGATGCTGAGCTAGAGAGCAACATTCTATCATGAAGGTCCCTGACTAGAGATCAGCTCTGACTTCTGCACCTGCAAAACCTGGGCATGTCTCACTAGTGTGGTTCTCAACCAGGGCTTACTGCACTGTTTCCTAGCGCTTCTACCAGGACTTAAAGAGGTCTTGTCATCTGGGAAATCGCTGTATAATCTCTACCATACAGTTTGGTCAGGGATGTAACTAGATATCTAGTACTTCACATCTTCAAAATACTTCACCTATTTCTTACACCCTTCACGTAAGGTAGTGTAGGCACATATGGGAAATGAGTTGTCCCAGGTCACAGCAATTCAGTGGAGAACCCAGGAGCCCATGCTCCGTCCCTGCTGCCTCTAGAGCATAGAATTTAACTGGCAGCTCAGAATGAGGGTGGGGAGAGAATCCTAGAGCTCTGAGCTGCACACAAAGCAGTGGCTCAGAAAGGCAGGAGCTCCTCAGTATGTTCCCTTACTTGGAATCTGGCAGACATGCCTTGGCTTACACTTGGCTGGGGCCTTCTATCCAAAGAGGAGAAAACTACAGAAATTAATCAATTTTCTTGACATTCTCAGTAAAAATGAATGTTTAGCTACTAAAATTACACGAAAGGATCAACATAGCAAAATTATGCTTAACATTTTCATTGCTGTTGGCAAAGTAGTCAATTTGATCTTAGTTACCTGTCTTGCACAACTTCTACTCAAGTCAGCAATATAATGACCACAATGTATTCGTTATAAAGGAATCATCAGACAGCACAAGCTGATAAATCCTTGAGTTATGAGTATCTCTGTAATAAAACAATCACAAGCTAGGATCTAACCAAGTTAGTTTGGTCTCGAGAGTTTATATTAAACACAAAACAGAAAAGAGCTGGAATACACTGATGTGACTGAGTTTTACATACAAAAGATTAAAAAAATTTCAGTTACTTCCCATGGGAAGTATAAATTGGGCCCCTTGCATATATGTGGTATTTTGAATTGCTGTTTGATGTTGTTAACTTTAATCTTTTAATATATATGTGCAATGTGGCAAGTTGCTGTGGGAACCAAAACTTTGAATTTCCTGACTTTAGTGCATGGACAACCTCAATCACAGCACTTCATTATTTTCCTCCACTCTATTTGTTTCCTGTTTTAAACACATTTGTTAGGTACTCTAAGTCATTCAGGAGCAGACTTAATATATAATCAGAGGCACTGCAGTCATTTCAGCAGATTTAAACCTCCTCCAATAGGAGAGGATGAGAGTTGGAAGCTGGTCACATTAGCCTGCTGAATTCTGTTCTCCATACCCATAACGTACCTCATGATTTCTTGACTTATCTGCAATGTGTCACATCCACATTTTTTTTTATATCATTCGGTTTCCTCTAAAACCAAAGGATGGAGGGTCGGGATTATGGAGAGAACATTTAGGTTGTGGTATAACTTTATTTTGCCAAATTACGTGGAACTCTGAGTAATAGTCTTCGGTGAGTGATGTTCCCATACCACAACATTGATACTATAGTGATGAGCGCTACAGAAACGCCAATAAAACGCATTAGTCAAGTTGCCGTAGACAAATATTCACCTTTTCTGCCAGATGAAAAAGACACCAAATCCAAGTAATTAAGTTACATCATTGAGAAATCATCCATATAGTAGATTCTAAAAGCAGGGTCTTCCAATGCCATATGAAACCCCTTAGGTACAAAAGAGTTCTCAGGCTTCCCCAAATGGAAACATTCAGAGATTAAGGGAAGGAGACAAATGGGCTTCTAAGGAAAATATCTGCAAAAGCTGATGTATTTGGTAAGTATGTTTTACGTGCAGCTAATGTCTCTCTTGTTGGGTTTCCACTGTGGGCTCTTCAAACAAAGATTCCTCAATACTATATTTCATAATCAATGCTGAGTTCTGCTTTTGCCAAGTCCAAAGCAAATATATACTTACTCACACACACACACACACACACACTTGTTTTGAGCCTCTCCAAGAAAAGGTTAGTCACAGATTAAGGCCGGAAGGGGCCGGTATGATGATCTGATCCCCTGCAACAACACAAGCCATAGAACCTCACTCAGTAATTCTCGCATAGAGCCTGTACCTTCTGTCTGAGCGATGCACATCTGTCTAAAGGATATGCTAGTCTCCAGGAATCTAGAACCACCCGAGGGCAGTCCTTAATAATCACACATATAAAGTGTTCAAGAATCTAAGTGTTATGCCAGTTTTATCTAGCAGATCTCATAGATCATTCAGACATTACTGGTGAGGAAAGCCTTCAGTCCTACCCAAGGAGTCATGCTCATCCTGTGGAGAAAGAAGAGCTACGCTTAAGTTATGATCCATTTACTACTTCAACATACGGGGGGTTTGCACTGATGCCGTGGGATGTTTTGGGAGTAGAATAAGGGCCTTATGTAATAACTAAACAGTTGTGTTCCACTCGGGGGAGAATGCAAGACTTTTAGGAGTGGTGATATTTCTGTCCTTCTGGGACATTTGCCTATGCAACTTCCCTGATTTGCATTAGCAGCTGCATGTACAAATCAAGAACATAATAATATGTCTGAGTGATTTGACACTTGACCTGATATAGATTTGGGAATTCACGCCTCTTAAAGCCATTTCAAACTAAAACAGTCATACATCAGTTCACTTTCATTAGATTTTCTACTCAAGGATGTCAAACTTAAAAAAAAAAAAAAAAAGACTTGCATTTTGCAGATTCTGAACCTGTCATGGACCCAAACACTTACATCAAGCAGATAGCATCCAGCCAGTAGGCCAAGAGTATGCCACTCCTGTCACAACCGTGGGAAAGGATTCCCCTTCAGCATGCCTGCTGAAGTTAGAGTGCCACATGTGGAGGATAGAAATCATTATCAAATTAAACAGAATCCTTTCAGACCTAATTTCATTTAACAGCACTACAACAGAGATGCACTAAAGGCCTATAGTAAATTACACTTAAAGTTTGCACATTTTCAAGCTACCCTATATAATGGTACACAGCACACAATTTTATCTGAGAATCCCATTAAAGCTTTTCTTAAGAATCAGTGTATACTGTGCTGCTCACTATGCCTCTTGGACTACCCCTACCATCTAGCACACAGGTGGGGGAAGGCTATAGTCCATTGTCCCCCCACCAGGACCCCTACACAAAGAGACACATACCAAACATCCCTTGAGGGAGAAGGGCAAGAAAGGTTTTGGGTGCTCTGAAGGCGGCTGGTGGATATTAATAGGTCCCAACCTCAGCATATGCAGGCTGGGATGATACAGGGTAGGTACCTACTCCCAAAGGTTAGAATGACTCAGTCAACTGGGAGCCCAGCCCATCACCGAGGCTAACACTCAGGGAGAATGAGGTCTCCCCATGAGAAAATGGCTAGGGGGGGCCAAGTAAAGACAAGGCCATTGTATGGGGGGGCTCCCTGCTACCAGTAGTAGCCTTACCCACCAAAGTTTGGCTGTGGGGCTGGGGACCTAGCCCCCAAGAAGGGGGACAGCACACAGCCCACCCCCAGCCTGAGCATAGGATCTGGGGGGAAGCAGTCCCCAGGGAGGGGGGCACTGCATACCCCCCCCGGGGGCACGGCCAGGCTCAAGGAGGTGGAAGCAGCTCCCCAAAAGGGGGGTACCACACACGCCCCCCGGTTCCACAGCCGGGCTCGGGGGGAGCAGCCCCCGAGAGAGGAGCACCACACAGCGCCCCCCCCCCCGGCGGCTCCGTGCCGGGCTCGGGGGGGAGCGGTGGGGCACGGCCCAGGCCCGACCCCTCCAGCCGCGTCCCGCGGGGGAGCCGCCCGGCGCACTGCCCGTCTCCTCAGCGCTGTCCCGGCGTCAACAAGGCCCGGCCTCCCTCCCACTTACCGGGGCTGCGGGGCGAAGGCCGGGGCAGGCCGTGGGGTGCCGGGACCACCGGGAAGAGGGGCTCGGCTTCCCCCGGGCTCCTCCTGCCGGGCCGCTACTGCCTGCGCACCGGAAGTTCGGGCGTCCAGCAAAACGTCATTTCCGCCGGCGCGGGGGGAAGCCAGGGACGCGGCGAAGGTAACGTGACCGCGGCGGGGCCGGGGCCGAACCATTCGGGAGCCCGGGCTGAACCACTGGGGGCCGTGCGGGAGCCCCGGTAGAACGCGGCGGGGCCCAAAGGGGGGTGTGCCCGACCCCCGGCGGCCCTGCCCCCGGCGGCCTGTCTGACCCGGCGACGGGACCGAGACGCTGCTCGTTACACGCCCGGACAGAGCCTCGGCCTGACATCGCTCCCGGCCCCAGGGACGGACTTCTGGGTGGTACAGCCAGCAGGACCCCTGGGATCCCCTCCTGGCTCACACAGGCCGTCACCCTTGTTTGACCAGAGCACGCCTTTGGGGAAATAAATCCAGGCCTGGTTTAAACATTGCCAGCGATGGAGCATCCCCCAGGCTCCCTGGTCAGTTGTTTCAAACATGCTTCTTATCTGCCGTCTGGAATTGTGTAGCATCAGCTTCCAGGCACTGCCCCTTTGTCTGCTTGATTGAAGAGCCCCTTAGCAAAATATTTGTTCACCACATCAGTGCTTACAGACTGAGTCTCTTACCTGAAGGCCTGTTTTCCAATTCTTTAATCAGTCTCACGGCTCTTCTCCGCACTCTTTCCAATTTATCAACATCCTTCTTCGATGGTGGACCTCAGAACTGGACACGGTATTCTAGTAGGAGTCTCACCAGTGCCAAATATAGAGGGGATATAACCTCCCTACTCAAGTTTCAGAGTAGCAGCCGTGTTAGTCTGTATCTGTAAAAACGAACAGGAGTACTTGTGGCACCTTAGAGACTAACAAATTTATTAGAGCATAAGCTTTCGTGGGCTACAACCCACTTCTTCGGATGCAAGATTCCCATTTATACATCCAAGGATTGCATTAGCTGTTTTGGCAACTGCATCGCATTGGGAGTTCACTTTCACATGATTATCCATCACGATCCCCAGATGTTTTTCAGAGACACTGCTTCCCAGGATGGAGTCCGTAAGTATGGCCAACATTCTGTGTTCTTAGATATGTTTGTTTGGTCAAAAGAACACACATATTCTATGCTTACGTGCAGCTTACCAAACAGTGCAGATCGCTCTTTAACAGTGACCTGTCCTCTTGATTCTTTATCAATTTGTGTGTCATCTGTGAACTTTGCAGTGATGATTTTATATTTCCTTCCAGGTCATTAATAAAAATGTTTAATAGCAAAGGACCAAAAACTTGTTCCTTGTGGGACCCCATTAGAAACACACCTACTCAATGATGATTCCTCATTTACCATTACATTTTGACACCTATCAGTTAGCCAGTTTTTAATCTAATTAACGTGTGCCATGTCAACTTTGTCATTCTGGTTTTTTAATCAAAATGTCTTGCAGCACCACGTCAAATGCCTTCCAGAAGTGGAAGTATATTTCATCAACGCTATTATCTTTATCAACAAAACTTGTAATCGTATTTAAAAAAATCTTATCAAGTTAGTTTGACAGGATCTGTTTTCCATAAACTACCTACCCTTCTTTAATTCTTTATTAATCCAATCCTGTATCAGCTGTTTCATTATTCTTCCTGTGAGCAATGTCAGGCTGACAGGCCTATAATTACCCTGGTCATCCAATTTGCTCTTTTTATAAATTGGCACAACACTCACATTCTTCTAGTCCTCTGGAACTTTCCTGTTGTTCCAAGACATATTGAAAATCAACATTAATGGTCCAACAAGCTCATCAGCCAGCTCTTTCAAAACTTTTGGATGTAAGTTATCTAAACCTGCAGATTTAAAAATGTCTAATTTTAACAGCTTCCGTTACGAGTTGCTATTGCAATGGAGTTTCATTGTCACTGTATGATATGATTACATAATCTGTTTTTTTCCTAAATACAAAACAAATATTTATTTAATATTTCTGCTTTTTCTGTATTATTACTAACAGTTCTACCATTTCCATTTAGTAATGGACCAGTACCATTGTTAGGATTCTTTTTGTTCCTAATACACTTTCAAAATGCCTTCTTATTGTCTTTAACTTGGCTGGCCATATGTTTCTTCTACATTTGTCCTTTTGCTTCCCTTATCAATTTTCTATAATTCCTATCTTCTGATTTTTATTTATTGCTATCAACTTCCCCTCTCTTCCATTGCATTGATGTGGCTTTGTTCTCTCCTTACATAGATTCCATAAGGTTATAATTAATCTTCCTTTTCACTGATGGCTTTCACTTCCTTAGTCCTTCGGTGCTCAGTCTTAAGATGCTAGGAGAAGATCAAGAGAGAGGCTACAGTGCCCTCATGTTTTCTAACTTTGGCCCTGATAAGACTTATTCATGCTCATGGACAATCAAACTGCAGCACTGATCAGAAATGCTTTTGACTTTGCCCTTTCTTCTCAGGTACAGACTTGACCACAGGGAGCTATGCTTTTGATATATAGCATAAATAACATTCGTAAGCAGGAATCAAACCTGGGACATTCAGCACCGAAAAGGAGTGCTTGAATGAGAGCTTACTGATACCACTTGACTTAGAGGAGTGTTTGCTAAGTGGCAGGGTCTTATTCTTGCTAGGGCCTGCTGCTAGAGTGAGACAAGATCACACACTTGGCTAGTGAATCACACTTTTACCACGCCTAGACTGAATTATTGCGATTACTTTGGGCTAATCCTGAAGGCAACTCGGAAACTATAATAACCAGCTGCCTTCCAGTTAGGTAGGACAGACTAACATAAGCACATCACACCCATCTGTTGTACTCTATCTTGTCGTCATATCTAATAGTGGGATATCTTCACAGAAAGAACAGCTTTTGTTTTGCACTCCGTCACAGCAGTTGCATTCTATAAAGATACTCAAGCTAATGGAGTCCAGATTTGTACATGCAAGTACTGGGGGCAGGCTATTCCCACTGGAGGGACTTTAGCTGGGAATCCACAACTGCTGGAGACCAGACTGAGTCCAAGACTTGCCATCTTTAAAGTGTAATAAACGATTCACCTCTTTCAGCAAGCCTTCTCCTACAGTTACTTTTGCTGCAGTCCCTTGTGGGCTTTCTGATGACATTAACAAACCACCCACCATTACCTGAGAATAACATAAAAGAATTGCAGCTAAATATTGCACAGCTGTTGGGTCATTATTCCTTATACCCCTTACTAAAATATTAAATTGGCTGGGGAGCAAAGGGACTCTGGGACACCTCCTGGCATTGCCATGTGAGAATTGTGGGTTCAGTGTGACCTTCTGATTGCCTCCATGGGATGAGGGAGACTAGGCAGCATGGGCAGGCCGGGGAGTGACTGAACATCTGTATCAGGGCCTTTTAGATTGATTAGAGACTAACAGTCTCTGAAGAATTTCACTTTTTCAACTTGGCCTTGTCTACACTCGGAAAATTATTACAGTAGAACCTCAAAAATATGAATGCGAGAATTACAGACTGACTGGTCAACAGGACACCATGTGAAACCGGAAGTAATCAATCAGACAGCAACAGAGACCAAAAAACAAAGCAAATACGTACTGTGCCTGTATTGCATCTTAAAGGTAGGCACACCCGGGCTGCCTGTTCCCACTCCCACACACTGGGCCCTCACTTACAGCTAGGAGTTGAAGATGCTGAGATTCTCAGGCAAAGCTGTGAGCCCTGCGCAGAAACAGCATTGGTGTCTGCACTGCTTTCCTGTAAGATGTGAGTGCTGTTTTCACACACAACCCTCTCCTGGGATGGGGGCGCTGTTTTCACACACACCCCCGCTGGGAGGGGGGGCACTGTTTTCACCACCACCCGTCGGTGGGCAGGGGGACAAGCTTGTCTAGAAGGAAGCTGCCTAGCTGCCTCTGGAACTGGCCCAGAGTGTGAACTGCTGGAGGTGGAGCTTTGTTTTGTTCAGAGTTATGGACAACCTCCATCCCCGAGGTGTCTGTAACTCTGAGGTTCTACTGTACCCATTTCCCAGTAATGAGTCAGACATGCTTTACTTTCAGTGGTGTAAGTGCTGGTGTCGACAGGGCTCAGATCCTTTAATTACAGTGCCAGGAAAAGCCAGTGGTAAAAACACTTCAGCCCTGTCTATGTTAGTGTTTGCATCACTGCTCCAAACCAGAAACAAATTTTCCTCTCTGAGGGCAAGAGCTACATGGTATCAGCTCTCTGAGGAAGAGGGGTTTCCTAAAACTGTATCAGGAAAACTGAATAGCAGCTAGGCCTTACCCCTACTCAGACACCCCTCACCCCACCAGACACGGAGATGGAGTAGTTTATGTTACAGAGACCCCTCCGCAGATAGTTCTTTCTAAAGCATGGCTGGTTTTTCTTCACCTGTACTCTCAGGAAACTGACCACAAAATGACACTCACCAGAATTAAGGGAGACACGTGCTAAACTATTGCTTGATGCCAGCAGAGCAGTTATGCCCCACTGCTGCTCTCCTGGGGAAATTAAAGCTAGTATTGGCCTGGAGGAGAGACCCGGCACCTGCGGCTGGGGAATAGCCCCAGAATGGCACCTTGGGATCCAGAGGGAAAGGAGAGGGCCACAGGAGCACTTCGTTTGGCCAGTGGCTTTCCCCCGAGGCAGAACTCGAACCAGGGCCGGGCCAAGTACACTTGGGGGCTCCTGGGACCCTGGTGCAGCCCAGGCTTCCCCCCGCCCCGGCCCGGCCCGGCCCAGAACTGCGCCAGCAGCGCGGGGCCTGGAGCGTTCACACGAGTTCAGGGACGGACACCGGCAGTGGTTCCGTCTAAAGCCGGAGCAGGGCTGTGGCGGACGCAGACGGGCGACGCCTCCCTCGCCCCGCGGGCCCCGGCTCTGGGGCGGGACCGGGACGGGACACACAGCGACGCAGGGCAGGGGCCGGCCCGGGGGCAAGGTGGAGTAGAGCGCATGCGCATCGCGCCGTCGGCCCGAGGGAGTCCTCCAGTGTCCCAGCATGCCCCGCCCCCCGTGTCCCGCCATGCCTTGCGGCGCGGGACTGGGGTAAAGGTCAGCGCGAGAGCTCCGCGGCTGGGCGCCTTGGGGCTCTGCGCAGGGCTCCGCTCCCGCCGAGCAGCCGCCGCGGCCATGGCGAAGCAGCCGCAGCCCATCAGCCCCGTGAAGAACTTCTTCGCCGGCGGCTTCGGCGGCGTCTGCCTGGTGTTCGTGGGGCACCCGCTGGACACCATCAAGGTGAGCCTGGGGAGCCCGGGGCCGCCCGGGGGGGGGGGGGAACTAC
>NW_020664440.1:230914-271719 GCF_002925995.2 Terrapene triunguis
GGGGGGGGGAGGAACGGAACTACAGCTCCCGGCCTGCACCGCGCGCGGGGGGGGGGTGTATAACTTCTCCAAAAGCTTGTCTCTTTCATCAACAGACGTTGGTCCAATAAAATATATTATCTCATCCACCTTGTCTCTATAGGAAGTCATGGTAGTTTCTAGTTTTGGCATAAAGCCTCCTGACCAGCCTGCAGGGTCCCCCTCTGGGCCGTGGAATCTAGTAGCATCTGAAAGAGAGCTGGTAAAGATGCCAAAAGTCACTGTGCGCGTTAGGTAAAACTGACACTATGGGATTCACAAGACCAGGCAACCAGTTTTGAGAACATCTAGCCATGAGGGGTGTGCAGAGACTCTGGCAGAATTGTATCAGGACATGGATGCTGAGTATCGCCCTCCCCCCCCCGTTATTCTTATTGTATGAAAATGGGACTGACCTGAAAGCTCTGTGTTGACTGACCTGTGATGTATCCTACACACACAGTATTATTACAGGCGTGTCCTCTTATCTTGGAAGCAATATTTGCATCTAGTTTCTGGCAACTGTGGCAGTGTTTATAATGCCTGTGTCTTCTAGAATGATACGTGATCTGTGCAAACATGTGAAGTCGTGCTGTTTTTCAGAAGCCCTTGGTTTCACCAGCTAACTCGGTCAATTTAAGGTGTATGCTTCCTACCACACAGAGGCAGCATTGATGTGCCACTCACCATTAGCTCATGATATCAATGATCCTGTTTTGTTAGAATTTCACAGGCTGATCATTATCACTTTATTTTAAAGGAGAGACATGAATGGGATATCTGGTACTCTTTGTTCTGTCACTTTGATAGTATATACAAGTGACTTTTTTTTTTTTTTTTAAGAGAAATGACTACACTACATATGAAGGCAACTCCACTTCGGTCTAAAATCATACCGATGATTCTCTTTGGAGCATTTCCACTCTCAGCCTGTGGTAGCTGGAACTCCCTTGGCCTTCCTTCTGCTATTAATTGAAATAAAAATGACCCTAAGCTCACTTCTATCTGAGTGTGAACAGTTTCATTATGTTAGCCTATGGGGGCTGAGTGTACCACTCTGTTTCTAAGAATCTGTCTATTTCAGGTACTCAGATGGCTCCCATTACCATAGTAAGTGAGCACCTCACAAACATTAATGTATTTATCCTCACAACACCCCTGCGAGGAAGGGAAGTGCCTTTATCCCTGTTTTACATTTGGAGAACTGAGGCACAGAGAAACTAAATGACTTGCCCAAAATCACAAAGGAAGTTTGTGGTAGAGCTGAGAATTGAACTTGGGTCTCCTGAGTCTCAGGCGAGTCCCCTAACCATTGGCTCATCGTTACTCTCAAAATGGTAGCATCTATCTGTTTTAACGATGTATTTGTTCCAATCTGTGTTTTGCTTGTCTTCATCTAGCCAGCACGTTCATCTTAAGACGCTCAGAAAAGTCCAGTTAGCATCTAGAAAAATCAGTGATGACTGGAAATCAAAACTCTTGTTCCAAAAAGCATCAGAAAGTTACAAATTAAGGGAAATTTGTGACCTTGAGCCCCAATAACTAATTGTTACATGTGTTTAAACTCTGTTATGGCAAAGGAGCCTAGAGCTTGAGAGAGGGAAAGGTAGATAAAGAAGTAACTGAACACCAGGAAACAGCAAAGCAGAGGTGTCCAAACTCTGCCCAACAGAAGGCTGCTTTGGTAACCGGCCATGAGCTAAAGGGATATAACTGATTGCATCGGGTCTCCTCTTTAATATAGACATCAGACCTGTGGCGAGTACAACTTCCAGAGCATGATGGCCCATCGTGATATGAGTGGGAAGCTTTTTGGAATTTAACAAGCATTTGTTCTGGATTATTGATCTACGGATTGATGAAACTGGAGATGAGACGTTTCCTTTCCTTTTAATTATATTCTTTAATTTGAAGATAAATAAAACCAAGTTTCATTGGTGACCGTACCTGCATACTGAGTTTAGCAGATGGGGAAAGAGAGCAGTAGAAATGGCACTGGATCTCAGAAGTGCTTAAAGCAGCCACTCTGCTGTTTAGAGAGTATTAACTTGAATTTAAATTCAAGTGTAATATTTATAACAATATTGAAATAACTTAAGGTATTTGTGTTCTTTTTTAGGCATTTGCACAAGCTAAAATACTGAGTTTTAACCCTTGTACCAATATTACAATGTCTGGTTATAAAACCTATGACTTTAATATGGCTCTCTGGAACGAATCCTAAAAAAGTCATGTACCTTAAAAGGAAAAAATATATATATATTTTTTTCTTGTTTTACAGGTGAGACTACAGACCCAACCAAAACCTCAGGCTGGGCAGCCTCCACTCTATTCTGGGACCTTCGACTGTTTCAGACAGACTCTCGTTCGAGAGGTACTGTATACTGGCACTTGCTATGCCTGCCAAAAATGTCAGTTGCTCACGTACGTCATTGGAGTGGAATTTTGTGGGAATCTGGCCCCCTTGAGACTATATAAAATCAGGCTATCTATTCAAATAGTTCTAATTCAAAATTTTCATCAGATTGCAAAATTTGACAGAAGAACTGGTAGAGGGAGAAAATAATAATCTTTGGAATGTGTGATATAGATAGATTTTTTTTTTTTTTTTTTTTTTTTTTTTTTAAGTCAGCAATGTTGTTGTTTTAATACCTAAAGTTAAAGGCTGTAATGAACATTGGCAAGTTGTTTGCTGGCTGTATTGTTGTAGGTGGCGAATTTTAATGCCTGTGCTATGGAGAGCTCTCTGGAAATCCTAAAATAGAGACTGACTATTGTTGACACAAGCAATGTCTCTAATTTCTTCTAGAACCCATAATCTCCTCTGTGATGAGGCAAAAGAGGAAGTGCTAGTTCAGAATCATAGATTTTTAAGGCCAGAAGGCACCATTGTAGAATCACAGAAATGTAGGGCTGGAAGGGACCTCAATAGGTCACCCTAGTCCAGCCCCCTGCACTGAATCAGGACCAAGTAAACCTAGATGGTCCCTGACTGATGTTTGTCCAGTCTGTTCTAAAAACCTGCAATGACAGGGATTCCGCAGCCTCCCGCGGAAGTCTATTCCACAGCTTAACTACCTTTATAGTTAGGAAACTTTTTTCCTAATACACCTCTACCTTGATATAACGCTGTCCTCGGGAGTCAAAAAAATCTTACTGTGTTATAGGTGAAACCGCGTTATATTGAATTTGTTTTGATCCACCGGAGTGCGCAGCCCCCCCCCTTCCCCCGGAGCACTGCTTTACCGCGTTATATCCGAATTTGTGTTATATCGGGTAGTGTTACCTCGCGGTAGAGGTGTATTTAACTTAAATCTCCCTGTGACGGGTTGGATCACAGAAACACCCTTGGGAACTGCAACCTGATGGCTCAGAGGTAGTCTCAGCACAGCTTGGGACTTCAGAATCCTGCCTGGTTGAGCCAGACATGCTAGCCTGCTACAAACACAGCCCCAAGTCTAAGCCACGTCCCCCACAAGCTGCAGGCTCAACTGAAAACAGCTTAAGAAGTGCTCCTGTCTCCAGCACTCAGATACCCATCTCCCAATGGGGTCCAAACCCCAAATAAATCCATCTTACCCTGTATAAAGCTTATACATGGTAAACGCATAAATTGTTTGCCCTCTATAACACTGATAGAGAGAGATGCACAGCTATTCCCCCCCGCCCCCCCCGGTATTAATACTTATTCTGGATTAATTAATAAGTAAAAGTGATTTTATTAAATACAAAAAGTAGGATTTAAGTGGTTCCAAGTAATAACAGACAGAACAAAGTGATTACCAAGCAAAATAAAATAAAACAGGCAAGTCTAAGCCTAATGCAGTAAGAAAGTGATTACAGATGAAATCTCACCCTCAGAGATGTTCCAGTAAGCTTCTTTTACAGACTAGCCTCCTTCTAGTCTGGGTCCTGCAACCACTCCACACCCCTGTAGTTACTGTCCTTTGTTCCAGTTTCTTTCAGGTATCCTTTGGGGGTGGAGAGGCTACCTCTTGAGCCAGCTGAAGACAAAATGGAAGGGTCTTCCAGGACTTTATATAGTTTCTCTCTTGTGGGTGGAAACTCCTCCCTCCCTCTGTGTAGAATCCCAGCTACAAGATGGTCTTAGAGTCACATGGGCGAGTCACCTGTCCATGCATGACTTAGTTCTCTACAGGGACGTTCCCAGGAAAGCTCAGATGTGGATTGGCGTCTATCAAGGTCCATTGTTCGCCAAGTACTTCCATTTACTTGAATAATCCCTTCACACTATGTTGACCAAATCTGCCTTATGGTGCTTTCTACAGCAAACACTTTAAACACAAGCATAGAGCCAACGCTCATAACTTCAGATATAAAAATGATACATGCATACGAATAGGATGTTAGCATAGCATGCAATAGAACATAACCTTTGCAAAGATATGTTACATGGCATATCTAGCATAAAACATATTCCAGTTATGTCATATTTACATTCATAAGCATATTTCCATAAAGCAATATTGGGTGCAACATCACACTCCCTTGCTGCAGATTAAGCCCATTACTACTTGTCCTATCTTCAGTAGACATGGAGAACAATTGATCACTATCCTATTTATAACAGTCTTATGTTAATGACTGTTATCAGGTCCATCCTCTGTCAAGGCTAAGCATGCCCATTTTTTTTCATCTTTCCTCCTACGTCAGGTTTCCTAAACCCTTTAATATGTTTTTTTGCTCTCCACTGGCCTCTCCAATTTGTTTATATTTTTCTTAAACTGTGGTGCCGAGAACTGGATACAGCTCCAGAGAGCTGAGGTCTCACTGGTGCTGAGCAGTTACCTCCTGCATCTTGCATACGACACTCCTGTTAACACACTGGGGTGTATTAGCCTTTTTTGTAATGGCATCACATTGTTGTCTGGTATTTAATTTGTGATCCATTATAACCCCCAGATCCTTTTCAGCAGCACTACCCTCTAGCCACTTACTCCCCATTTTGTAGCTGTGCATTTGATTTTTCCTTCTTAAATGTACTACCTTGCACTTCTCTTTATAAAATTTTATTTGATGTCTTCTGTAAATCTTATAAGCACACTTTCCACTCCATTATCCAAGTCATTCATGAAAATATCGAATAGCACGGAACTCGGGATTGATCCCTGTGGGACCCCAATAGATATGTCATCCCAGTACGACAGCGAACCCTTGATATAGCTACTGTCTATCAACCACTTTATAGTAATTTTATCTAAATCAAACTTCTCTAGTTTGTTTATGAGACTGTCATGTGGGACTCTGTCAAAAGCCTTATTAAACTCAAGATACATCACATCTACAGTTTCCCTCCTATTTGCTAAGCCAGTAACCCTGTCAAAGAAGAAAATTTAAGTTGGTATGGCATGATTTGGTTCTTGACAGATCCATGCAAGGTAATCTTATAACCCTATTATTCTCTAGGGGCATATACATTGTTTAATAATTTTGCTCTAGTATCTTTCTAGGTGTCCAGGTTTGGCTAACTAGCCTATAATGGCCCAGGTCCTCTTTGTTCCACTTGTTGAAGATAGGTGCTATGTTTGCCCTTCATCAGTCCTCCATGAGTTCTCGAAGATAATTCCTAATGGTTCCGACATTGCTTTAGCTAGTTCCTTAAGTACCCAAGAATGGATTTCATGAGGCCCTGCCAGCATGAATACATGGAACTTACCTAACTATTCTCTAACCTGTTTTCCCCTATTTGGCCTGCATTTCTTACCTCCCTCTCCCCATTATACATGTCATATATTTGGTCACAGTTAATCTTTTTAGCAAAGAGTGAAGCAAAATAGGCATCAAGAACACTCAGGTGTTTAAAGTGATCTGTTATTAGCTCTCCTTCCCCATTAAGTAGAGAAACTATACTTTTTATTTATCTTTGTCTTGCTCCTAATGTATGTGTAAAATCTCTTCTTACCCCTAGGAGGGGACATGAAAGGCAATAATTCCTTTTGTGCAGAATCTCCCTACGTGCTTTTGCTATATTGTACTAATCCTTAGCAATTTGTCTCTGTTTCCACTTCTTGTAGGATTCCTTTCTGGAATTTCATATCATTAAAGAGTTCCCTATGGAGCCATACTGACCTCTTAGTATTCTTGCTATTTTTCCTTTGCATTGGGATAGTTTGCAGTTGTGCCTTTAATATTGTCTGATTGAGAAACTACCAACTCTCCTTAACTCTAGTGTGAATTAGTTAGCTTCAGCTTCCATCCATTCAATCTTGTTATCCCTTTGTCTGCTAAACTAAAGAGCACTGTGGTATAAGAAATCTCACTCCACACATGAATTTGTATTCTGTGATCAAGTCACCTCTTAACCTTGTCTTGGATAAACTAAATAGATTGAGCTTCATAAGTCTCTCATGATAAGGGAGATTTTTCAGATGTCAAATAATTCGTGTAGTTCTTCTCTGTACCTTTTCCAATTCTTCAATATCTTTCTTGAACACCAGAACTGGACACAGTATCCACTAATGGTCTCACTACTGCTAAGTACAAAGGTAATCCTACCTCCCCACTCCTACTTCATGTTTACTAGTTTATACAGCCAAGAATAGTTAAGTCTTTCCCTTTATGGCACCCTTTTGGAGGCCCTCTTGGTACCCTCCTTGTGTGAGCTGGCCAAGCAGGACTTTCAAAGGTCTGTCTCACACTGAGTTTCTTGCATAGTGGAGTCATACATGGTTGCCAGCCAGTCATGCCTTTCAGTGTAAGGAAACATGTAAGAATGTATTGAAATTATTAGGGCTGTCAAGCAATTAAAAAAATTAATCGTGATTAAAAAGATCACACGATTAAAAGGATTGCGCGATTAATTGCAGGATTAAACAATAATAGAATACCATTTATTTAAATATTTTTGGATATTTTCAATTCCAACACAGAATACAAAGTGTACAGTGCTCACTTTATATTATCTTTATTACAAATATTTGCACTGTAAAGAATAAAATAGTATTTTTCAATACACCTAATACAAGTACAGTAACTCCTCGCTTAACGTTGTAGTTATGTTACTGAAAAATGCTACTTTAAGCAAAACGATGTTAAGCGCATCCAATTTCCCCATAAGAATTAATGTGAATGGGGGGGATTTTTTTTGCTAGACAAAAGACATTATATACACAGTATAAGTTTTAAACAAACATTTAATACTGTACACAGCAATGATGATTGTGAGGCTTGGCTGAGGTGGTGGAGTCGGAGGGTGGGATATTTCCCAGGGAATGCCTTGCTGCTAAATGATGAACTAGCACTCGGCTGAGCCCTCAAGGGTAACACGTTGTTAATGTAGCCTCACACTCTACAAGGCAGCATGAATAGAGGGAGAAGACACAGCATGGCAGAGAGAGAGACGGACGCACTGTGTGCAGGGCCGGCTCCAGCTTTTTTGCCGCCCCAAGTGGCGAAGCGGGGGGAAAAAAAAGGTAAATAAAAGAAAACCCTGATTTAGCTGTCACCGAAGAGGAAGAGACAGAGTGAAGGACCTGCCGCCGAAGACTAAAGCGGAGTGCTTGAGTTGCCACCGAAGTGCTGCCGAATACCCCGACGGAGTGCCACCCCTTTCTATTGGCCACCCTAGGCACCTGCTTCCTTCGCTGGTGCCTGGAGCCGTGTGTGTGTGTGAGAGACGCACATTTCCTCTCTAAGTACGCTGACCCCACGCTAAGTACATTGCCTTTTTAAGTAGATCAGTAAGTTGAGATGACAGCTGCTGCCAGCAAGCTCCCTCTGTCCTGAGCTCTGTCGTGTCAGTGGAGATGGGGTACAGGAGTGGGGGAGGGGGACACCCTGACATTAGCACCCCTTTTTTTCCTTCCTCCCCCCCTTCTGCACAGCAAGCAGGAGGCTCCTGGGAGCAGCTCCAAGGCAGAGGGCAGGAGCAGCACATGGCAGTTGAGGGAGGGACACCTGAATTGCCTGGCAATTGATAGCCTGCTGGGCAGCTGCCGCACAGGAAACTTAGGGGGGCTGCCGGCCCACCCTGGTTCCAGGCCCCCACCAGCTAGCTCCAACGGGCTGCTCTTTCTGCAAGCAGTGGACAAAGCAGGCGGCTGCCAAACAATGTTATAAGTGAGCATTGTGCAACTTCAAACAAGCATATTCTCTAATTGATCAGCAATGTAACAACGTTAACCAGGACGATGTTAAGTGAGGAGTTACTGTACTGTAGTGCAATCTCTTTATCATGAAAGTTGAACTTACAAATGTAGAATTACGTACCAAAAAATAACTACACTCAAAAATAAAACAATGCAAAACTTCAGAGCCTACAAGTCCACTCAGTCTTACTACTTGTTCAGCCAATCGCTCAAACAAGTTTGTTTACATTCGCAGGAGATAATGTTGCCTGCTTCTTGTTTACAATGTCACCTGAAAGTAAGAGCAGGTTCGCATGGCACTGTTGTAGCCGGTGTCGCAAGATATTTACGTGCCAGATGCACTAAATATTCATGTGTCCCTTCATGCTTCAACCACCCTTCCAGAGGACATGTGTCCCTGCCGATGATGGGTTCTGCTCGATAACGATACAAGGCGGTGCAGACCCATGCACGTTCATTTTAACTATCTGAGTCAGATGCCACCAGCAGAAGGTTGATTTTCATTTTTCGTGGGTTGGTTCTGTAGTTTCCGCATCTTTTAACTCTTCTGAAAGCCTGCTCCACACCTCGTCCCTCTCAGATTTTGGAAGGCACTTCAGATTCTTAAACCTTGGGTCGAGTGCTGTAGCTATCTTTAGAAATCTCAGATTGGTACCTTCTTTGTGTGTTGTCAAATCTGCAGTGAAAGTCCTGACAAGTTGCTCCTCACACTCTGCTTCCTGAATTGCATCAAATAGAATTGAGAATGTTTAGTTAGTGTGTGTGTGTGTGGGGGGAAGATGAAAGGGTTAACTGGAGTGGGCCAAATCCATCCCTGCTACAACTCCATTGAAATCAGTTGCCTATCACCAGGGAGGAGTCTGGCCCACTGTAGACATGTTGAGTGTCAGGGTTGTACTGAAATGTTGCCTTTTGAAGACTGTAATACAGTATGTGTGTCTCTCTGTACCTGTATATGAGAGACATGTACTGAGCCATGCGGGTTTCAAACAGGACTGTATTTAAGGGGGCCACTAGCTACTTTAGAGTTGGGGTGGCAGAGAGCTGAACTAGTGCTGGTGAGAAACGTGGATAAGCAATGGAGGCAGGATGGCAGTTATTTGGAGAGTAAGAAAATCTAGGGCTTAGCCTAGTGCCATCTTGGTAGGTATGTTTTGGGAGTCTCCTCCCTTCCCCCCCCCCGGGGCTAGCAAGTCCTGGCACGACTTCCCCACAGCCCCTCTGGGCTGTGTTTTAAAACTGTATCACGGCAAATCCCTTTCATTCATGCAGCTAGCCGCCTTTGCTGTGATCATCTTGTATAGTAACTTTATTTGCTTCTTGATGTGGCGAAATATTTATCGCCCTAAAGAATGCTGCATGAACCCTAAATAATCCGCTGTGTCTTGCAGGGAGTCCGAGGCTTGTATAAAGGAATGGCAGCTCCGATTATTGGAGTGACTCCCATGTTTGCTGTGTGCTTCTTTGGATTTGGTTTGGGGAAAAAACTCCAGCAGAGGAATCCTGATGACATTCTGACGTAAGTTCCGGGTTGTTCAGACGCTTGGGATACCTTTCCTACGGCTCCCAGCCTGCTGTGTTGAATTACACATTCGGTTGTGGTGTAAATGTGTCTCCTCTCTGGATTAGAAATATACTTAAAAAACCCAAAACACTGGTGGTGGTAATACTCCTAAAAGCGTGGGACTGATAGCACAGGCTAAAAACAGACAGCAGGTGGGCAAGTACTGTACAATTCCCTCCCTGTGCAGAAAGACAGTCATTAAAGAACTCCGTTGTAGCTGAATACCGTATGTGTTACATAATGATAATGACTTAGAACAGCCTTGCTGTTAAGGGAAACTGAGTGGAAAGATTACATGTATATTCCAGTATAGCCATCTGACAGACCAGGTGGTCACAAGACATGACCTATCCTTCTTGCTAGTGGTAAGTGGGACTCTCACTGCAGCCGCTCTGTAGGTTAGGTTATTAATTGCAGGAGTGTTTCTCTTAGGGTACGTCTACACTACTCGCCAGATCGGCGGGTAGTGATCGATCTATCGGGGATCGATTGATTGCGTAGATGCGATAAATCGATCCCCAATCGCTCTGCCGTCGACTCCGGAACTGTACGTACACACACGCGCGCACACACACACACACACCAGTGTAGCCGTAGTTATGGCTGAAGAGGTATTTCTACGGTCAGCCTCTGCAAAAATGACTTTTTGGAACAACAGTTCTCCTGCTCCTTTTTTGGCCCCACGTTGGAATTCTGTGGATGGCTGATAACCTGTCACAGATGCATAAAATTTTATTTGTGAATGAGAAGTTTTTTAATTAAAAAAATTGGTTTATTTTTGAAATGTTCAACTTGCCATAGTCTTAGTCTCTAGTAAGGACCAATGTGTGACACATCTGAAGAAATCTGGCTTAGGAAGAACAAAGGGTGTTTGAAAATCCTGTACTACTCATCCACTTGCTGGGGTTTCTAACAGAAATGGCACTCCAGATGCACATCTAATATACTTGTGTATACATTTGTTCAAGAGCTTTGCTCACTCAACTGTTCCAAATCCATCATGGTTCTCTCAAGTTTTCTTATAAATCAAGACATTTAAAGCTTGTTTCATATACTTTGATTCCCATTGAACTCAATTGTTCAGTGCTTTACTGAATTGGGCCTTAAGACTTATGGTTCTAGAGCAGAACTTATTTGTGTTCCCCTTTGTGTCTGTAATTGCCTATGGTCCTCCTGCTCCCCCGCTCCCCCCCCCATTCATGCACCAGCGCCCTGCCAGCAGCACCACAGAAGTAAGGGTGGCAATGTGGGTGGATATTTGTCAAGATCACTTTTCACAGCAGACTTACCACTCCATTGCCACCCTTCTGCGCTGCTGCTGCCACCCCGAAGCTGACCACTAGAGCCCCGCCACTGCCTCCTGGTGAGGGATGGGGGGAGCCTGAGCGGCAGGGCTCTGTCAGCCCCTGGGTGACGGGGCTCTACCTGTTGCCTTTATCCCATCCCCCCCTTCTCCCAGCTGTGCATGGCCCTTCTGTACAAGCCCCAGCCACCCAGGGCTGACAGCCAGAGCTCTTTTCTCCCCCCTGCCCCCCAAAAAGGGGGGGCACACAGCTCGGGCCCACCAAATGACTTGGTCACACTGTATATTGTAGCATAAAACGTAAGCACATTGAGTAATACAAAATACTATGAATGCACAGGAGCAGAAGTATATTTGCTGAGGGAACCATAGCTTTGGATTTCCAAACTCTTATACGTTTAACTGTAATGTTGCATTAAGTCCTTTCACACTGACTAGATTAAATGTCATGTTTATTGGATTATTTATCTTGGGATCTTTATTTTCCTGTGTTCTCTGCACAGATATCCCCAGCTGTTTGCTGCTGGCATGTTATCTGGAGTGTTCACAACAGCAATCATGGCTCCAGGAGAGAGGATCAAGTGCCTTTTACAGGTAAGACTTTGTGTGTGGAGGGGGAGAAATTCCCACCCTTTAATTTCAGGAGTGTCGTCTGATTTAAAAAGCCCTTGCTAGGAAGATCTAATTCCTCTAATTAGCATATTTACTGTGTATTGAATTTAGAAAGTGCCCCTTTCAGCAGGGCTGAGGCATAACTTGATGCGACTCTGTCATGGAGAAGCATTATACAGCTTCCCTTTGACAATCTGTTTGGTAAATACAACATGCACTCCTATATACACCATTCAGCATATACGCATCATCACCCTAGGATACCAGCTGACCTCTTGGGCACTTCTGAAATCCAGAGAGTCTCTCATCTTCTCATGTAAAACAAAGCCTTTATAGTAACAATCGGGTTCGTGAAACTCTTGCGTGATAAAGATTTTGCCCCTAGTTCCCTGGAATCCTTGTATGTAACAGAAGGACCTATTTCAAAAATATATCAAACAAGCTATTCTAAAACTAGTCTAGTGACCATAAACTTTAAACCTGTCACAGCCCTTGGTTTTTTGAAACCCCGGTGGGAAATGTGAATTTGAACAAATGAAAATATTGTCTGTGCCAGACCTTCTGATCTCTACCCTCTCTCACTCTGACTGCTGTACTTTGTGTTTTAATGGATGTTAGATATTGATTCCAACATGCAAAGTATTATCACAGGACATCTTTTATTCAAAAAAATTGTCTGAGTTCTATGAAATTTTCTTGGAGTCATATTCTAATCAGTATAAATCTGGAGTAACTTGACTGATTTCAGCTGAGTTATTTCAAACTTAAACTGGTGAAAATTAGGTAAGCATCGACTCTTAATTTGGCACGATCCAGCCAGTGCATGGTTCAGTAAACACCTATGGAAGCAAATCCTTTTCAATCTGGGTAGGAGAGAAATGTTAGTAAGTGTAAACTATGCAGTGGCTTAACACAAAGGGGAGTGTTTATTAGCTCAGCGGTTCTCAAACTGTGGGTCAGGTCCCCAAAGTGGGTCGCGACCCCCTTTGAATGGGGTCGCCGGGGCTGGCTTAGACTTGCTGGGGCCCGGGGCTGAAGCCCAAGCTCCACTGCCCACTGGAGTTGCATTGGCCTATCAGCGTTTCTCAAATGCAGACACCAGAGGTTTTTCTTGCGGCCACAGCCTCCTGGGCAGTGATTGGAGGGGGAGCAGCAGAGCCACAAACACCAGAGGAGCAGGCAGCCAGTGTGAGTTCCCCACCTTGCCAGGGACAGTGGGGTTCAGGCTTCTGGTTTCAGCTCTGGGGTGGTGGGCTCTGTCCTCCGGCCACACGGCAGCAGGCTCCATCCAACGGCTTTGGGCTCCGCCCCAGCCCCGGGCTCACCGCCCAATCGCCCCTGGTGCTGCCCCTGGCCCCCCGCTGCCTGCCTACTCACTGCCCTATCCAAGACTTAATTTGACCTCGGCTTACCAGGGCTGAGTAAGTCTGTTGTGAAAAGTGGTATCTGTATGTTTGTTAATATCACTTTTCACTTTCTTCTAGCTATCAAGTCTGCTGCTATGAAAAGTGATATTAACAAACATACAAATATCACTTTTCACAGAAGCAAACTTACTAGCTAGCAAGTCATTAAAAATGCCCCCCCAAAAAACAAACCCCCCAACCAAGAACAAAAGACAAGTGCATGAAACACAAATAATGTACTTTGCTATTATCTTTAGATCCAATAAGGAATACATACAACTATACATTATTTTTATTATTAGGTCTGCAAAAAACCCTACATAAATAAATTACTCTGATTGAAGCTCTGTATGTGCATATTTATTTGTTTTTTCTAAATTTAATTAAGTATTTTAGGAAAAATTGTCAGAGCGGCCACCAGCAAGAGTTTGTGGCCACACTCTCTGAGGCCACCAAAATTTTTGTTGCGAGAACCCCTGGCCGACATCACAGGGGTGTCTGCCAGTTGAGGAAAGACTACAGGGATAAAAGGGAGAAAAAGCGGGCTGGGAATATGGTGACTTCTCATGCATTGTACCAGTCTGTCTATATATCAGCAGGAGCCCAGTGGCATACATTCCTTGGGTGGCTTCTGCTTACATGAAAAAGGGCTGAGCTGGTAACTTCCACTTGACAATGTAGCTTTAGAAAGCCCAAGCGTTCCAAATTACTATTTGGGTTATGCCTGGTAAACAATCACTTTAATTCTCCAGATCCAGGCTGCTTCAGGTGAAATTAAATACGGTGGCCCAATGGACTGTGCGAAACAGCTGTACCGTGAGGCTGGAATTCGAGGCATATACAAAGGAACCGTGCTCACCCTCATGAGAGGTAATTGGAGTAAATGTATTCTAATAGTACCCCTGCAGGAAGCGAAGCATCAGAACAAAACTGACCCAACATCCTAAATCTCACCCTGGGCCATTGAGAGATGTTGCGCATCAGTTTCATGCGCTGCAGTTTTCACAGCTACCCCTGTGTCTCATGGGGATTGAGAATTGCGACTAGGATGTGTCGCAGTCTTGGTGGGGGTGGTGAGAGGAAGGAGGACTAGAGGAGTACAAAAGGGAATGAGAGGAGGAGGGTTAGAAATGGACACAAAGGGACTTGAGAGGTAAAGACCAATCAAATCCAAGACGCAGAAGGCTATGATAGACTTCCAGGATGGGCGAGGGATGATGGGTCTGGGTAAAGAAGCCGAGAGACGGGAAGAAAAAAGAGGAAGCTAGCATTTTCTTAACTTTGGGATGGGGTTTGTACATGAGACTCCCAGTCTGTGATGGTCAATTGGATTGGTTATTGAAAGATGCAATGAATTACTCTTTATCCCAACTTGAAAGTGTTATTTATTTGTTCACTCATTTTTGGTGTGGAGGAAAAATACCTTGTGTGTCCATCATGTTCCTTTCCCTCTCCTTTTTTTTATTTAAAGGCACCTATAATGAACAAATTAAAGCCCCATGGGTCAGGTTAGAAATATGTTTGATGCTTTCTCCCCTGAATGAGGTTAAAATACACCCCGTCTGGGGGCAGTGATTTCACCTGAGCATCCTTAAATAGAGAAACTGTAGGCATTTTGCATTTCCACGAGCCCAGGAAAGGATCTGTCCCATGACTCTCATAGGATTGTAACAGCTCGAGCAGCATGGACAACATGCCTGGCAGAACTGGTTGTCTGATCCTAGCCATGGGCTTGAGCATTGGCTGCGTGAGAATATAAAAAAGCAGAAAGTTTGGTTGGAACAAATGGCTGTGAACCCGTTACAAAGCTACTGAGACTGGCTTAATCTGCCCAGTCTCCAGTTTGGGGAGCTTAGACCCGTCTCGTAGTCAAGGTAACAATGTGACTGGAAGGGCTGGTGACTCAGAGGTTCAGGAATAGGTGTTTCTGCAGCCATGCCCCTGCTCTTGCTGAAAATGTTCTTGCTGTTCCATCCAGACAGACAGCAGTTTGCACTGGAAGGCTCAGAAAGGGAACTTAGTGGTACTTGATGGCATTGCTGAGGCTGGTGCAGAACAGTCCCTAAGGTTGGCAGCTGAAGTGAGCCCAGAGCTTCCCCTTAGGGGTGAATACTTCCTTTCCTCTCTCTTTTCCCCCTGCATGCGGAGGCGATCAGGTGTCATTAGTCTCTTTGTTGTTCTCCCAACTAGATGTTCCAGCCAGTGGAATGTACTTCATGACGTATGAATGGCTGAAAAACATTCTGACCCCTGAGGGGAAGAGGTTAGTTAAATCCTAAGTCAGGGCAATGCTGACTTTCTCCAGACACTTCCAGTCCATCTCTCCTGCTAAGCAAATGAGAGCAAAATCACCAGAGTAGTCTCTTTTGTGATTGCTGAGGCGTTTGCTGTCAGTGGCTTTCCCATCCAGATGACTCATCTCACTGTGGGATTGGATTGATTGTTGAATGGTATTTGAAGCACTCCTCTTAATGGCACAATTAGAAAAGCATTCAGTGTGAGATGCACCCGTTCTGCGTGTCCCTGCTGTGTGCTAAAAGCTGGTCTTTCAGGCATCCTTGTCATGCTGCAAGTATGAGAGAGCAATAAGAGTTGAGCCTTTCCCATGGAGAGACAGCACATTATGGCCACAAGTTTCTCACTCTGAATTCCTACAGTGGCTGCTCTCACGCCGGGTCTGTACCATTGTAATGTCTTATCTCTCAGCCAAGCTACCTTTCTGGTCTTTATGTATTAGTTTAAAGAGAGACCCCTTTTCAATTCAATATTTCTGCAGTGTCAGTGACCTCAGCGTGCCTAGGATTCTCTTTGCCGGGGGTATGGCAGGGATCTTCAACTGGGCTGTTGCCATCCCTCCGGATGTGCTGAAATCCCGCTTCCAGACTGGTGAGTCAGATGTCGGCCGTGTAAGTGCTCCACAAGATGTAGCGTTTCTGTGGGCTGGGTGGACAATCCAATAGAGAAGCTTATGGCTGGGCAGAATTTTAGAAAGGAGGCAGTGTGGCCTAGCTCCTACAGCACTAGACTGGGACTCCGGAGAGCTGTTTCCAGCTCTGCTATAGGTTTACTGGGTGACCTTGAGCAAGTTACCTCATCTGTGCCCCCATCTGTAAAATGATACGTCCTTTGCAAATTTCTTTGAGAGCTGTGCTGAAAGGTGCTGTAGAAGAGCTAGGTGGTATTTATGACAAATATACCCCCATTGAAAGTGCTTAATCATTTCAGATAAGACTGGGCACACTTGCATTGGTTCAGACAGGTGATATCTAAAATAAAATCACAGTGGAGCAGGGAACACCATCGTTATGAGTCTCTCACAATCCATTGCTTTTCCTGACTGGCAAATCTGCGGACATCATGGCAATATCTACAGTCTGCACTCCATAGAATTGGCGTAGGGACAGCCCAGTCCCTGGGGAGAACAGACATTTGGGGTTGCTGGGCTCCAGCAAAGGCTGCCGTTAAGGTTCTGGTTGATTCCTTCGGCATTCCTCCCAGAGGAATATTCCTGTACAACAGAACTCTGCAGCAGCCTCTAGCAGGACTATCCTCTGGCTCTGCCTTGCATTGACAAGATCCCTGCATCTTCTCTGTCACGCATCAAGGACATAGGCAGAGCTTCTGTCCCAGTGGAGCTAACAGTGGTTGCTGATGCAGGAAAATCCTTTTGTTTGTGGTGTTTTGTTTGTTTGCTTTGTAATTTAGCTTCTGTGATGCTCCAGACCAAGGGACCAAAACCTGAATGGGATATAGTAGAATATTGCAGCCCGTGCTCCACTGAGTCACTTTCCAAAAGTTGTTTGTGACTCTGAAGGGTTAGTCTGGAGTAGCTGGTCAAGGGCCCTGTAATGGTAATACTGTCCAGTGGCATGTCACATGATCAGGTAATTTGTTCCTATAAAATCACTTTCCTCAAACACCTGGTCAGATCTGTGTAACATCAGCATTAAAATGGAGCCTGTAGTTTTCACTGGAAAGCCACTGCCATTCCTGGTTCTAGTATGTGGGAGGATATTCTTTTTGAGAACAGACCAGCGTTGTTTCTTGCAAACCCGCTTTATTGATTGATACACCACTGACTCTCCACCCTGCCGATGCTGTTAGCGTGACCAGCAGTAATAACGCTAGATTGAAGCTCCCAGTTTTCTAACCCTTAGCTTAAGTTCCTCTTTTTTTTCTTTTTTTTCCCCCAGGTGACCCGATTATTATTTAAAACCATTATAGTGCTGGTGAGCATATGGCTTCTGCTCACTGGGTCTTTGTTCGAGTTGTCAGTGACGTACTAGGCTAAAAGTGGGGAGAGAGAGCTCAGTAGTTTGCGCATTGGCCTGCTAAACCCAGGGTTGTGAGTTCAATCCTTGAGGGGGCCATTTAGGGATCTGGGGCAAAAATCTGTCAGGGATGGTACTTGGTCCTGCTAGTGAAGGCAGGGGACTGGACTCGATGACCTTTTAAGGTCTCTTCCAGTTCTATGAGATAGATTTATCTCCATCTAATAAAAGTAAATAAATAGTCTTTGAAATCATTTGTTACTTGGAAAATAATCCATCTGAATTACAGTGGAAGGCCACAGTGCAACAATTAAAGTCTCAGCCGGCTGCATTCACAAATCATAGATGGCATGTTCTGCTTCTGTCAACAGCTGCTCCAGGGAAGTATCCTAATGGCTTTAGGGATGTGCTGAGGGAGCTTATCAGAGAGGAAGGAGTCTCATCCCTATACAAAGGGTTCACAGCCGTTATGATAAGGGCCTTTCCGGCTAACGCAGTAAGTAAACCATGATATCTAGTGGGCTGCAGGGAGCTGGCTATTTGCACCCTAAATCCCTAGTGGGTGTAAAGGAGGCAGTTAACTCTGATTCCAGACTGTTTGACTGTTGTATTATCTCACTAGTGCTGCACACCCCTGGGTGTATGGTCTGGGGGATCTATTTCCAAGCTTTTAAAATACTGGCTCAAATCTCTGTAGCTGGGAAACTAAAGTAGGCTGTAGGGATAGCGCTAACAGAAATAGGGTCACAGGCTTTGCACTAAACCCCGCTTGGTGTTAGCAGATGTGTAGAACTGTTAGTTTGTTCTAACCCAAGTGCCAGCATTTTGAATGGCTAGATTGAATCTGCACCTGTTTTAAATGGAAGGATCTAACAAATGACACTGAAGATCAGAAATTCTGCCTCTGCTATAGAGGGACACAGTCATGTCATTACATTACAGTCCAAGATAAGTCATGTCGAGGGGGGAAACACACCATGTTTGGGGTTTATAATGCTGCTGTACCCCTCAGCTTTGAGAAGACCTTTTCCAGCACTCCAGCATTGTGTGCTTAAGGCTCATCTGATCCTTGTGTTCTGTGTCTGTTCCAGGCCTGTTTCCTTGGTTTCGAAGTTGCTATGAAGTTCCTTAACTGGACTGCACCAAGTCTGTGAAGACTAGGAAATGTCCTCCTGGGACAGGAAAAAAGACCATGGTGCTGGATTAAAGGGTGATTTGAGAAACCATAGGAATTATTAGTTTTCTAATCCCCATTGCCTTACTCACATCCTCTGGATGGTATAATAGGTGCCATTCTGAACCTTGAGCCATAACTCTGATGTAGAGTTTTCATGAGGAGTGGGAAGTACGAGTACACTTACCTTCTGCACCAAATGCACCATAGCAGTGATGCTGCTAATAGACACTTATTGCTATTACAGTGAGAGTCCCTAAGTACTTCCTCTGGAAGAAGGGGAGACTCTTAATTTCTTTCTTTATTTACTGAAGAAGCCGTTAGTGCTGAAAATCTTTCGAAATAGTAATTACCAGCCAGTGTGCACTTAATTCTCAGGATATAGCTTAACACTTTATTGCCAATGTTGAGGTGAGACGCTATTTTCTATCAGTTATAGATACTCATCAGCTGTTAGCATGTTGATGGTGCCTTTATTTTATGTGCATGTAATGAGGGGCAATATGGAACAGAACAGGTTATAGCTTAAAAAAAATCCTAATTCTGGGGAGAGGGGGCAGGGAGGGATTCTAAAGCATTATGGAGGACCTTGTATGATGACCACCTTGAACGGATGAAAGGTGCACTGTGGAACTAAGAGTTAAAGTGAATTATGCCCAACTTCCTTGACTAAGCACTGCTAACCCGGCTGGCGGGGGCATTCAGCAGAGAAACAAGTTCTAACTGATCTCATCTCTCTTCAAAATCCTTTCTTTCCCCCCTCTGAAATCCCTTTGGTATTTCCTGATTCACTGACTATATCCAGAACACAACTTCACAAATACCATGTGACTCATTGCAATCTATGCTATATCTGATGTCCCTGAATGATGCATTCTGGGAGATGGTGACCTAGGAAGTACAGAGAGGATTTCAAAGTGGGAGAAGACTTCAACTTATTTTGGTGCTGAATTCCGTCCATGGCTTACTTAATGGGGACAGACAGCGTCTGGCTCCTCAAATCAGCATTAAGAGATCCTGTTAAACATAACAAATTTTGAGTTGACATGATTGATGCAAGGGACAGGCAAGACAGTCTGTAACCTGTTCCAGTTGTGATTAAATGATCCTATTTTATCAGGACTCAATAAAGTTTGCTGCTGCTCAGCTAGAATGTTTGCTTGTGGTTTTGTGCACTCTGCATTTTGGTGCATGATTAGCGTATGCAAAGGGCATACAAATATTCCCTTACACTTTGTTCAGAGATCTGCCTACCTTAAAGTATGGATGGGTAGCCTGTCTTTGGTGGTGGTAATTTTATGCCTGTCAACCTTTAGACCTGCCGCTATCTGATACAAACCACTGAAATGTGTGACAAATGGCTGAAATGGGCAATAGCTGAGGGTTTTTTTGTTTGTGGTGCCACCACTGCTAGGTTAAAATGGTTTTTAAGGCTGTTTTATCATGGTGGGACGCAAACAAACCAGCTGTTACAGGTGTGGTGGGGGGATTGGGTGAGGGAGAAGATCCCTGCCTAGATTCCTCAGGAGGCACCAAGGGAAGTGAGGGCTGGGGAATGAGGAGTTGTCCCTAACCAGGTCCACCAAGGCATACAATTAGTTTAGCATGCTTTCCATTAATGAGGCTGTCCCTGCGAGGCTGCCCCCTGCTATGGCACCTGCAGCTCAGGACCCTGCTCCTCACTCCCTTTCTCTTCTAAGGAGCAGAGAGGAGTCATCCAGCTGCTTCTATGTTACCCTTTGTTTTCCCAGAAGTTGAGGGAGCAAGGTGTTTGTTTTGTTTACATGGGTGGGGAGGACAGAGTAGACCCTCCCACTGTTCGAAGAGCCCCACAACTCAGGACTACCTCCACTTCCCCCTCCAACCCTGGATGCTCTCTCCCCTCCCCAAAATATCTTGCCAGTTCTTCCACCTTAGGAGCCTCTCTGCTCCTTGGAAGAGAGAAGGGGAAGCAAGAGGCCCATAGCTGCTGAGGAAGGCCGATATGGCCCTCCTTTACCTGCTCCCTGTCCTGCCATACGCTGCCTGTGAGTGTGCCTGTGCACTATCCTGTGCCACGTTCAGTTTCATACACTTGAGGTCTGGTTAACCCAGCTGCTTCTGAGACAGCTCAGATAAGTAAAATCAGTAACTTTCACGCTCTCCTGTGACTGATGTGGGTTTAGCCAAGTTCTAACAGACGTTGCTAGCTAAGCCCGTATGCTTACTGGAACTCTTACAGCAAAAGGCTGTAGATCAGGTTCACTTTCCATTGTTGCAGATGACAGTTTGAATCTAGATTTGCTAAGGATCATCATGTAGTTACTAACCCCAAATACCACTGATTAATGATTAAAAACATTTGCATATGCAAAATGGCAGACTCACTCCTTGCACAATGCTCTGTGCAGGTTTATACTGACTGTGCTGCTTCCCTGGGTGTGAGCAAGAAGGAGAACAAACCGAATGTTTCAGTGAATATTTATTGACCAAACTGCTGGTTCTTGGTTCCCTGTGCTGGGAGCATGTCCTAGAGCAGTTCAGATCCTACCTTTACTTTCCTAATATTTATTTGCTGGAAGCTGCCCTCCTCCTTTCTCTCTCTCTCCAGCCTTTTATATGTTTAAGGAATTCTGAAGTTGGATTAATCCTTTAAATATGTTCCCTCTCCCCTGGGAGACGGGAGGCAAGTGAATTAATTTCCAGTCCCTTACCTGCCCCTAACTCCTTGCTTGAGCTACACCACAACCAGCTACAATTATTGGAAAGGGGGTTCAGCTGAGTCTAGCTGTTAAGGGCCCTTGCAATTAGGTTAAGCTAACAAATGGCCAGACTGGGTCAGACCAAAGGTCCATCCAGCCCAGTGTCCTGTCTTCCGACTGTGGCCAATGCCAGGTGCCCCAGAGGGAATGAACAGAACAGGCAATCATCAAGTGATCCATCCCGTGTCGCCCATTCCCAGCTTCTGGCAAACAGAGCCTAGGGGCACCCCCCCTGCCCATCCTGGCTAATAGCCATTGATGAACTTTTCCTCCATGAATTGAGCTAGTTCTTTTTTGAACCCTGCTATAGTCTTGGCCTTCACAACATCCTCTGGCAAGGAGCTCCACAGACTGGTTACGCCTGACAAGCCTTAGAGTTTCCCCAGGCCTAACCCCCAGTTAGGCTTCTGGCTCTATGCCAATTGCTTCCAGACACTTGCCTGCCAATTCCTGGCCTGAGGCAATGTTTGAGATGGGAGATCCTTCCTTCCATGCTGAGGGAGGAAGTATGGCTGAGAACTGGCTCTTCCCAGATTCCCCATGTGCCCCACTTACTAGCAGGCAGAGACCTGTTCCACTCCTTGCTATAGCAGCATTTAGTGGCCTGGGTAAACCCTACTCCTGGGCATTAGCTAGTGTGGCAATGTACAGTCTTGTGCAATTCTTCAATAGCATTTTGGACAAGGCTGGTTTGAAATGTTTCCTCAGATGGACAATAATATTGTCTGCTAATTCCTTAATACAAGGACAGGTTCTTTGCTGCTGAAAGCTGCTTTCCTGAGGCCTTGGCTACACTCGCGGATTCGCAGCGCATGCGGCAGCGCTGTGAAGCACGAGTGTAGTCGCGCTGCAAGAGCGCTCTCGCAGCGCTGTAAGTACTCCACCTCTCCGAGAGGAGTAGCTTGCAGCGCTGCGAGGGAGCGTGCAGCGCTGCAGGCGCTGATTACACTGGCGCTTTACAGCGCTGCGCTCGGGGGGGTGTTTTTTCACACCCCTGAGCGCAGCAAGTGCAGCGCTGTGAATTGCCAGTGTAGCCAAGGCCTGAGTGTGTAGCCAGCCAGAGACACGGCCCCTTCCTTTGTGATAGAAACTGCCTGTTCGAAACATTTGTGAAAGGGACAGGGCACAAGGCAACTAAGAGTAGGAGTCACTCTTGAAGTTTCTCATTAACTTCTGCAAAAGGAACCTGTCTGCTATTGTTGTTTTAACCTAGGTGTTAAGGACAGCTGGGGGATTCTGAGCATTTCTCCCTTGATTAGAAATGGGGGAACAATTGCTAAAGCAAAAACCTGACACGAACAACCTGGCTGGTTACACTTGACAAGCACTGAACTGAGGTCAGCTACCACTGAAAGGGAAAGGTCAAGGGGCTCTATCTGCCAGAGAGACAGGGTTAAAGCAGTATTCCCCAGTAACTGTGGTCTTGAAGCAAAGGAGTGTGGTTCCGATCAGGGCACATGCAGTTTAATAATTGTGTGCTGCCTGTGGACTGTGTAGCAAAGAAAACCTGCATGTAAGTGGGGATGCAGCACACATGTTTGGAAGTTCAGGCATCTTTACAAATGCCATAGATTTTTATTAGTAAAGGAGACTGACACACTACCCATGACTGATCGGTGCAGCCATCTCTCTAAGAAGGGGATGAGGAGATCACGTATATGCAGAGAGAAAGTAAAATCTAAGGAAGAAAGTGTGGCCCATCCAGTTCTCCCATTGGATTCTCAAGGCGCTGTACCTTTCTGCTTTGTCATCCCTCTGATCATGCTAATATCCTGCTGATTTGCTTTATCTGTTTCACTGCCCTTATAGGGCACTCCTGCCCTTGGGCTTGATGCACAGAATATATGGTTCTTCCTGATTTATGTTAACTCTTAATTGCTGCTGTAAAATTTGTAACTTCCTAATTTTCATAGTGTTTCCTGAATTCTTTTTACATTTCTCCCTCTGTGGAAAGAGTTCACGGCAACAAATTATACATTTTGTATGCCCATTAGGCCATATGTACTGAGTGGGATATAACAGATTAGTGGGTGGCCTCTTTCCAGTTCATCATGACATTATAGTAACTCCTCACTTAACGTTGTAGTTACGTTCCTGAAAAATGCTACTTTAAGAAAAACGATGTTAAGCGAATCCAATTTCCCCATAAAAATTAATGTAAATAGGGGGGATTAGGTTCCAGGGAAATTTTTTTTTTTGCCAGACAAGAGACATTATATACACAGTATAAGTTTTAAACAAACATTTAATACTGTACACAGCAATGATGATTGTGATGCTTGGTGGAGGTGGTGGAGTCGGAGGGTGGGATATTTCCCAGGGAATGCCTTGCTGCTAAATGATGAACTAGCACTCGGCTGAGCCCTCAAGGGTTAACACATTGTTAATGTAGCCTCACACTCTACAAGGCAGCACGAATGGAGGGAGGAGACACAATAGACACACGGCAGTGACTGCAAACATTCCCTGCGGAAACTGAACGTGACAATGAACCCACGCTATCCCACTGGAGCGCACTGCTCACTCCACTTTCCAAAGTACCAGGGGGTGCATGTGTGTGACAGAGACACACTGTGTGTGTGCGCGAGAGACAGAGAGAGAGAGAGATGCGCATTGCCCCTTTAATTACGCTGACCCCACTCTAAGTACACTGCCTTTTTAAGTAGATCAGCAAGTTGAGACAGCTGCTGCTGCCAGCAAGCTCCCTCCGTCCTGACCCCCGTCATGTCCCCCCTCTGTTCTGTGGAGATGGGGTACAGGAGTGGGGGAGGGGGACACCCTGACATCAGCATCCCCCTTCCCCCCTCACCTCCTGCACAGCAAGCAGGAGGCTCCTGGGAGCAGCTCCAAGGCAGAGGGCAGGAGCAGCGTTCGGCAGTGGGGGGACGGACACCTGAACTGCCCGGCACTTGATAGCCTGCTGGGCGGCTGCCGCACAGGGAACTTAAGGGAGCTGAAGGGGGGCTGTCGGCCCACCCTGGTTCCAAGCCCCCACCAGCTAGCTCCAACGGGCTGCTCTTCCTGCAAGCAGTGGACAAAGCAGGCAGCTGCCAAACAACATTATAAGGGAGCATTGTGCAACTTCAAACGAGCATGATCTCTAAGAGATCAGCGACATAACGAAACAACGTTTACCGGGACAACGTTAAGTGAGGAGTTACTGTACTGTGCTGCCCAACTGGCTACAGTGGCAAAGAGTCACATGGTTGTTAGAGGGCAGGACTCCCGATTCCATTGGAAAACTGCATGCAATTTGTCACTAAAGACTCATTCTTGTTCTCAACAAACATGGAAGAGGGGATTGGTTAAAGGGCTTGATCACCAATCTTAGTTCCCTCCCTCCTTTAAAATGCTCCCATGTTGGATTCTAGCAGTTGTTTCCTTCAATTCCAAAGATCCATTTAGTTTCTAGAGATTTCTCTCTTGCGGACATGAGAGCTGAATTTAATGTCTGAGCACTCCTTCTCTTCCATTGGTCCAGACAGGGCAGAATATCAGAATCAGCCCCCTCCCCCTGTTCAATCATTACTTTATCTTGTAACACTCTGGGCGTTTGACTCACCATTGTAGCAGTCTGACTCGGTGAAGTCAATCTTCTGAGTGACGCTGAAAAGAGCAATCAGAAATTCAGTGGATTTGTGCCCTAACGTGCTGAAAAAGAATAAATGGAAATGACCAAAAGGTTCTACCACATGATACACCTCTACCCTGATATAACGCGACCCAATATAACACGAATTCTGATATAACACGGTAAAGCAGCGCTCCGGGGGGGTGGGGCTGCGCGCTCCGGCGGATCAAAGCAAGTTCGATATAACGCGGTTTCACCTATAACGCGGTAAGATTTTTTGGCTCCCGAGGACAGCGTTATATCGAGGTAGAGGTGTACTTGCAATCTAGAGAGAGGATCATGGAGAAGTAAACTCTACTTCTCTGAGCCTATTTGACTTACAGTAGTGATACAAAGGAGAATTACACATGCAATATAATAATTTTAGTAAGTTAGGATCGATCAGAGACCATATTTACCTTTCTTTCTGTAGTGTGTGTAACACAATGGTACCCCCAGTAGTAAAACTGATGCCGTGTCTTTATGAACCGCACATAGAGGCCAGTTGTGTTGTGCATTAACTCTGGTATCTAATGTTAAAAATCAAAGCAGACTGAGTTAGGAATCCAAACTACTGTTGAAATCACAGAACGCATAACGAGGACGAACTCTCACTGAAGTCAGTGGGGGTTCCTATGGTGAGGGCCAAGTTCAGGATAGTGGCCATACACATGGGAGAGAGGAAAAGCCCTATCAGGGCACTTGACATATCCTGCGGGATGTAAGTGCAGGACAGCTCCTGCAGAAACCTTTTCAAGTACTCTGTTTAGTCCTTTTTTATTTAATTTTTAAATCCATGTCAACTTGAAATTTTGTATAACTATTTCAGAAGTTTGACCAGGTTTACAAATCACTGCCATGTAAACATCAGCAAGAAAGTATTAATCATTACGCAAATGAGCTCATCCCAGATAAGAGATGAATTCTTCATTTCTTTGAGTGTGACCACTTCCACTGGGAAGCCCCAGGAGGACTACCAAAGGATCATGTGGTAACAGATAACCAACACTTTGTCATGTGTGGTTACAAACTGCACCCCAGTACTCTGTGACTGAACATCTGCACCACATATGCATAACATCTCTGCTTTCACCACAATTTCTCCTATATTTATCACCATTCAATCTCTCTCTATATTTTAACTAGACTGGTGCTAAGTGAAACAATACAAAAATTTTCTTTTATCATAGTACAAACTGATGTTGTTGGTCTTCTTTTCCGGATCAAGTCCTCTGGGGTAATTTGTCTATCCAAATTCTTTTCCCACCGTGTCATATATGGACATTTTCCTTGTTAGGAAAGTTGCCTACAAAGATTGATGTGTTATTTTTGGTTTCCTAATTGACCAGAAGTCATTGTGTTTACTAAAGTTAGCTTTCGGTATAAAATAACTTTACAGAAAAGTTGAGAGATGTTTAACTTGAAGGTACTGGTACCATGGGAGAGTTAGCCAGTTAAAGCTGGTTTTGATTGCTAAATAAGTTAGAAAAATTTCTTTGATGAACAGCTGGCTGACTGTATGTATTCCAGGGCTCTCCCAATTCTTAAATCTCTCTGGTTTGTAATTTGAGTTAAAATCTGAATGATATGCAATGGGGACAATAATGTATCCTATCCCGAGTTCTATTCCAAACTTATAGAGTTCGCTTTGCCAAAGGATATGTATACATTTCTGGAGGGTGTGATTTTTTTAAATTAATCCATGGTAATGCAGCAATATTTACATGGCCACAATTTTCTTATTCAATAAAGACCCAGCATTGGCTGAGTTAGTGCACCCCCAAGCCACTAACTGCTTTGAGCTGGCTGGCTTGACAATACCGTGTAATATTTGGAAGAACTAGTCCACCCTTTTTAATGGGTCTGTACAAAGTATCCAAACTCAGCGTTAGTGTGACAGATAGGGCAACATCCTGAGCAAACCCTACAGAATTAAATGTATGTATCTTTGTGGGCAGAGATTGCATGTAATTACAGAGAGACGGGGACAACAGCCCTCCAGGAATTTAGAACAGTGAGGGTCATTTAGGCAAATTCACTCAGGTTGTAACCCCTCCAGAGAGCTCCCCCTACCTGGAGAGAGGCTCACATGTACTGGCGGAAACTGGATTCTTCAGGGACCAACTGACAAAGAAAGGACTTTTGGTTAAATAGCCTGTGTTAAAACTGACCCAGGGCCTTCTTGTCTGTTTTTTTAATCAAAAAGATCTTCTGTCCCAGGCGGGCCCCTAATCCTTCCAGGGAAGGGCTGGAAGGACTTGGCCCAGTCTATGCTCTTGTTCTGAGGAAAAGTGGTTATGAACGTGCAACCACAGGAAAACCTCTTGGTAGGGTTTGAAGGACTGTTCACAGGCCAGCGCCCTTGTTGGAGTTGGGGTGACCTCTAGCAGGTATGTAGAGTCTTTTATTGTTTGTAATATGTATTCTTTGTAGTGCTTTTACCTGAAGAATAAATATATTTGCTTAGAAAGAGCTGTGTGGTAACTAAACTGTATCGATTACTGTTTATCATCTCTGAGGAGAAATGTAAAGCAAGCCTCCTTAGGCACTCTGATTTTGCTAGGGAATTCACAGGATAGGCAGGGAACTGTGCAGGCTGGAGAGACCTGCTCAGGAGGAAGAGAGATGTATGTCTCCACCCAAGAGAGGCAACGGCTGGGGAGCCAGAAGCTTAGGAATAGGTGCCCCTTGCTGGACCATAGAGGGGGAATACATGTGCAGATGCCATGAACTATGACACTTGGTCTTTTCTTATTCCACATAAATTCTAACAACGTTCTCTATACTCCTGCTAGTGTTCTATCTCAGATGACTATAGGAAGATTTTGAAACAAGGAAGATATCCTTTGCAAAGTATTCATTTTGTCTGTGGATATTTTTATTTTCTTCCTAGCCAAGAAATTGCATACTTCTCCCACCAATCCAAATCTTTGTTTATTTGCTGAACTAGAGGTTTGACATCTCAGTCATAGAGCCCGAGCTTGAGATGTTAATTCCCAGGTATCTGACAGAACCTGTTGCCCATTTGTATCCACATGTTTTGTGGGGGGATGATTCTTCCAAGTGTGGCAAACTCCTAGCTCGTATTTCAGAGTTCGCATCATTCACTTGGAAGACAGACACTCTCCTGAAGTCATGGATTTCTTTGATACTAATTTTACAGAAATGCTCAGGTCAGATAAAAAAAATCATATAATTGCCAAACAAAGCGATTTTCGTATGTGCTCCAGCAAGCTTTATTCCTGTGATAGAGTCATTATTCCTTATCCTCTGCAAAACGATGCATGGTCAATGCAAAAAGCAAAGGCAACAATGACATCTCTCCTGTGCAATTCAAAAGGGGGAGATTTAACTTCACTGGCTTCTGAACCTATTGAAGAGGCGGGTGGGCTCAAGCCCACCTGCATCTGAAGGCTCCGCCTGCAGCATAAGGGGAGGAGGTACTGGACCCAGGGTTCAAACAATTACAGGGGACACCGGCATCCGAGCCGCTGCTAGGCTGTGTGATATGGTGTACTCCCCACACAAGCCCAATCAGCCCATTAAGCTGCAAATGGGGAAGATGTAATCTGTGTGGAGGGCACTAATGAGGAGGAAGCTCACCTGTGAGGCAACAGGCAGTGCTTCTATAAAGGCAGGAGGGAGAAAGCCTGCAGTCCCCCTCCCTGAGGTGAGAGAGAAACCCGTGAGAAAAGAGATAGGAACCTAGGAGAGAAGGTTTACCTAGTAGGCCTAAGAGAGAGGGGTCTGACTAGGAAAGCTGGAGAATGAAAAGCTTGGAGAAGCACGGTAGGAAGTAGTCCAGACCTTAGAGGTAGCTGCAGACTGTAACTGCTCGCTATAGGGCCCTGGACTGGAACCCTGAGTAGAGGGTAGGCCTGGGTTCCCCTTCCAACCACTGCAGAGTGGTACTGCTAAGGGCAGCGAACGGGCAGACTGCCTGAGTCACCATGGGAGTGTCCTAATCAGGGCAGTGGGTGTGAGCACTGCCTGACGCTGCTTGTGCAGAGAGACTTGGAAAGATTCCCCTGGAAGTCACAAAACAGCCATACTGTAACTCCATGAGCAGGAGACCTGCAATGGTGGAAGAGAAGAAAGGGGGCATGGGACTGGGCGGAGCTAATCCCCAGAATCGCCTGAAGGAGGCACCAGCCAGCAATGAGTGGAGCACCCCATGACAAGCTAGTATAAAGAGCCACCATCTCTTCAAGGAACTGGGGGCCAAATGTCCGTATGGGATGTGAATTTAAACATGGAGTTCCACTCTATGCTATCAAAAGTTTTCTCTCCAGCAAGTAATAACAAAGGAAATGGATTTCTTTTTCATCTGGCACTAGGAATACAATCAATTAAAATCTTTGTTATATGATTCAGCACAGCTCAATGAGGTTAGGTCTTTTTCAGACTCACTTTAAATCAAAAAATAAAATACCAAAACCAGCATATAAATCAGTTCTCAAACTACCATGATTTGTTGAACCATAAACAGCTATACTCTCCCCATGAATATGTGGATTGCTTCTCCTCTTGCAATGCAGAGGTACTCTCTCCACCTAGAGTACATCAACCCTCACCCTTAGGGACAGATTACCATCTGATCTTTTTGAGTTACTCCTGGGTATACAAAACAGCTAAGGGCCCCTTTCCATCCCCTCCACTTTCCTCCATTCCTGAGACCGCTACCCAGCCACCCACTCGCCCCATATTATCCTTTATTTTCTCTATATTTTAAGATACAGAACACAGCGATCACAGTTATGATCACTCCACTTAAACTTAATACAAATTTCTTTACAACATTAACATGCCGATCAGCTATTTGTTCTTGATGACTCCCAAGAAGTCTTTTCTGGTTAATGATTAGGTTACTTCTCAGGTATCTGAGTCCTCTTGTTCAGCTTTACTTCTGCCATTGCGAATATGTTCTCTAGTCTTTCACCTTTTCTTTTCCTGCCTGCCTTTGCTGGAGTTGTGCTGTCAGCCATTTTTTTTTTCCAGCAACCTCTGGAGTATCCTCGTGTGTGTCTGAGATTTGGATTTCTATCCCAAGCAACCTGAGTCTATTTTCCCCCTTGTTTAAAACTGTTGACTGTGTAATACCAATTCTAGAAGGAAATTAGTATGTAAATGGGAATCCTGATCTACTGTGGATTTCTGCCCATCTGACTGCTGCTGTAATTTCCCCTATCTCTAGTCTTGTCTCTTTTAAAGTTAGGGCAGTAAGGTCTTGGGGGAATTGCAGATTGTGGCCTTTGAGGGTAAGCTCTGGAAACTTTCTGATGTTTTTCATAATTAAATCTTTGTTGATAAAGATGAAACTTCACAATCAGATCTCTGGATCTGTTATGAGGCACAAGCTGATGGAATAGGATTCTATGTGCTCTGTCCACTTCCATCACCTCCAGAGAGCTCAGATTTAACAACTTGACATACCTGATTGGGTTTCTTCCTAAAGCATTTTCAGGCAGAACCTTAATTTCTAACCTTTTCTCCTCACTGTCTTCTATATCATCTAACATAAGTTACATCTTTCTCTCTCTCTCCACTCCAGTAGTGCCATGTGATTCTGCAGCGTGTGCACGCTCTCTCTCTCTCAATTGCTTCTCCTAAGTCAGTTTCTAACACAGGGACTCAACCTTCAAAGTCAGTAACTTCCTTCTTTTTGCTAGACTCTTGAACATCATTTCTCAGAACCTTAAACTCAGAGATTCACTTCTGAGGTCTACCTTGGTGTGACCATTTGGCTTTTTGGCCTTATTATTCCTGCCTGTTTTGTGAGGACATACCCTCACTTGCAGTCAGAGAGGCCTCCTTTCTTAGTGAGGGTTTTTTATTTGTAATGTTTGGGTTTGTTTTGAGGAATCCATCCTCTGGAACCCTGTGCTCCACTTTCTTGATCAGGGTTATTTGGTGTAGAAGGTTGATGGAGGCAAATTGTCATTCTCTGAGATCAGGCTTCAGACAGACATCTTAGTCTGGTCCCCTGCTGCTCCCGTCACCTTGTCCCATTCCTGACACAGTTCCATTTTGACATCACATCCTCACATTTAAAACAAGGTTTTAAAATCTTGCTATACATAGGGAGGAGTATGGAACACAATGTCCCCAACATGCTGTCAAATGCACAAAGTAAACGGACTGGAAATAATAGGTCTGTAACTTCCCTCAGTTCTAGTAAGCTGAAGTGCTGCTTGTAGCTAGAAAAGTCTGTGTCCCTTTAAATGGCTCAGTTCTCTGGCTGCAGCTCTTAGCACATGGAAACTGCAGAACACAGGAGGACCAGATTTGGTAGAACCATTCCATATTTGTTAACATTCTGCAGCCACAACAGAGCTTCCAAATTGTCATAACAAGCTACTAACCCCCCTCCTTTTCTTGATAGGGCCCAAATAGCTTAACGCCTGCATGCAGGACAGAGATGGAATGATATAAAAAAAGGCAGAATCACAGCATTCTCTCTGGCAGAATACATAAATAAAACAATGACACTGAAATGCATATCCTCTAGACCAGGGATCACACAAGATGCATGTGGGAGGGACAGAATTTTACTGACCATCTCTCTATTTTATTGACCTAGTTGTGTTCAGTGCATTAAATGCTGCTCTTGGGGCCCTGGGGGAATTAAATTGGACATCATGTGAGAAGGGAGCTGGTTGGCTGAAGCCAAGTGGAGTGGTTCTTTTATTATTCATAGTCCACATCCCTAAGGGATCATTAAGTGACCTACCATGTCCCTCCCAGCCCCAGTAGCTAGGGCTGTGCTTAAACTGCATCTCCTTTGACGGAGTCTGAATCAGCTGTCAGCTAGAAAATATGGTCATCTCTAATAGGGGCAGAGAAGACACGCCTCAGACAATCAGAGAGGGGTCATTTTATTGTGGTTATTTCTGTACTTTGCCTTCTCATTCCCTGCTGGGAGCAAAGGCACCATTACAGAATTTCTGCTCCTTGGGCACAGTTGGAAGGAGAAAAAAATGCTGAATAACTGCAAATAACTGAAGCTGCTAGTTTTGGAATTGGAAGCTTTGTGGGATGTCAAAGCGACATTAATGTGTAAGATTTATTACTGATGTTGCAGTATTTCTTAGAGACCCCAGTCGTGGGCCAGGACCCCATTGTGCTAGATGCTGTACAAACGGAATAAAAGACACTCCCTGCTCCAACACACTTATAATCTAAGCATGAGACAAGAGACAACAGATGAATACAACAGATGGGGTGGGATGGGATGGTTCCTGGGGGTACCCAGAGTTATGAGGTACCTCACTACAACTTGCCCTTAGTGTGAGGAAGCCTTGTCCCTATCTTCTGTGGGCCAGGTCCCTGACTCCTTCGGGCATGGGCAACACAAGCACTCCCCTCGCAGATTATGCAGGCTCTGCTGTTCCTCTGCATGTTAGCATTTGGCATGCTTCAATCCTCACTCCCTCTAAGCATCCCCTTGGAGTGTCCAGCCCGTTTCACTGGACACTCTCAGCATTCACAGATTTGTTGCTTTCAAAGGAATAGTATGCCCTAGTTTACCAGTTTCGTTTAAGTTTACTGCTCTGCTTATCACACAGCACTTAGATATATTGATAGTGAAAACTTGTATGAGTTTATTTAACAAAGTATAGAGATTTGAGAAGAAGCAAGCAAAAGTAATGGAAAGAAATGGTTCAATGTAAAATAAAACCATAAGATGAATTTTATGCATTTTAGAACTTAGACTTATTTAACAAGATATTCTCCTAATACAGGATAGCTCACCAGCACTGTGATCACCAGCCAGCAACTGGCTGTGATCCCTCTTTCATGAGACATAACTCACTGTCAGCTTGTCTCTTCAGTGAAAGGATACTGTGTCTCTTTGCAACCCCAAATACATCAAAGCAGTCCCTTGATCTTTATTCATAACCCAGGCACCTCTTGCTGTGTGCTTCTTCCTGGAGATTTTGCAATGTTGATTAGTTGGTGGCTGCATATGCAAATAGGCTTACATTGTGAGAGACACAATGCACAAAGACAAGACCAAGAGACTACATCTACAGTCCCCTGTCTGAACAGAACCTGAGGTGTATCACCTTCTTTTAATTTCAAGGCTTTAAGAACATAATTTCCAGTGTAGGTACATAACTTCTTAAATATTATCTATACATACAGTTTGCAATGATTATGATAAACACTGGGCTATTGGCTCTCAATAGAGACCTTACATGCCACCCTTTGGTGAATTATTGTGCACAGATATGACCCAGGGGATCCCTGTAAAACTCTATGCCCACGTGTGTGCCCTCTGCCATTTGACACAAAGAAGTTCTTGGATCACAGGGAGCATAAGTTCAGAGAAAGCTGCACGCATGCTTAGTGCAACAATGCAAAATTTCACAGGTTGAGAAATACTTCCTACAGTCTAGATACCTTGTACAAATACACAATCAACGGTGTTTTGGATTCTGAGGCTGCTAACTGCCAATAGCTTTCTGGAAGGTGCAATAGCTTGGGGAAGCAGAGTAGGGAGATGGAATCCAAAATTAGTGTTAGATCAGCAGGACTCATGCTAGTTTCTAAGTGGAGGCAGTGCTTTACTTTTAAACATTTGTGTGTCAGACAATGCACTCACTGAGGCATAACACTGTCACCAGCATGTGATTTATAGCATGTGGTTATGCCTTTGAAGATTACAATCCGTGCTAGTCCCCTTAAAGCAGGCTCTCTTTTTCTGAAGGAATCAAGGTAGGAAGCTCTACCCAGGTTTAGTTTGTTTCCTGAAGAGCAGTCAGAGAATTTTACTGCAAAACACTATTTAGAAAAGACTTTGGAGCTGTGATGGGGCAGCTAAAGAAGAGGAAGCTGGATGCAGAGACTTGAGTTCTGGAGATGCCATTTATTCAAGAACTAATGACAACAGAGGCCTCCTACCGCACAAGTCCTAAGGAAGAAAAGTTTCCTATAGCAAGAGCAGCCATCTGATTGCCTAAATTCTTCAGGCTTTGATCGGCTTCTCTGCTTCTAAAAATTCTCCCCAAGCGATCTGGATACTTGCTGCCTATGGACCAAATTATGAGCCCCTTATGTTCCTTAGTGAGCAGTTACTCACATGATTATTCCCATTTAAGTCCACGGGCTACTTGTTCTTGACCACTGACATCTGTCCTGATCTGGGAACTCCTTATATCAAGCTGTTGGTATTATAAATTATATGGTAGGATGAGCTGCTTAAGGAAACAGTATCATGGAAATGAGGGAAAACACTCATTGTGTTATCCAAAATATTGTTGATACCTTTGGGAATCACTAAAAGGCCACCTGGTAATTAGCATAAATAGACATGTTAGCATAAGTGTTTGATCTAGGTTATAAATTTACAGGGGCTTTTTACAATATGTAGTTTGTGATAAACAACCCACAAAAGAACAAAGACAATCTTGAAATAATGGATTTCTAGGGGATTTTGGGGTACATGTAACCCTGAGGTAAACACATGAATGCAATTTGAAATATTGGGAAATATATTTTGATGCAAGTAGCTTATGTCAACAGTCAGAACCTCAATTATGATTCCCCAGAATACCACTCATGGACCGGGGCCAGGAGGCAATCTACATATGCTTGCACCAGACATGCGAGCGTGTGGGCTAAGGGGTATAAAATAAGGTGTATGTTCAATCTCTAGTAGGCACATCAAGGTGATGGGATGGTGGAAGCCTGGACCATCACAGCCCACCTATGATATTCTCTAGTGTTTCTTGTATTTTTGTTTCCAACAGTCTCTGTGAGGTTGTATGTCAGTCAACACAAAATGTACCAACCCTCAGTTTCTCTGCTTACTTAATATCCAAATAGTTCCAAAATTTTCACGTTTCTATAGGTCTCACCACTTCCATTCTTAATAATATATTTATGTAGCCAAAATAACCTGTTATCAGTGACTAGTGCCACTTGCACGCAGCCATGTCTCCATTCATCCCAAACTTTTCATTCCCCAGGCTATACTATGGTAGTAACTGATCACCATTGTGGAGAGTTGGTCTACTACTCTATAGCCCTCGGGAAGCTCATCAGCATTTCCCATGGAGCTCCTGCAGACAACTTGGGTCTGGTGCCTAGATTGCTTATAGCCGCAGGAGCAGGTTGCTGCATCCTGCTGAAGCATTTGCAGGAAAGTCTGTCTATATAAAACAAGGCTCTAATCCCCTGCAGGCTAAATGGAATGTGATGTCTAGCCACAATGACACAAAACTGCACTAACTTAATAAGTACAAGACTGCTTCCTTTGGTAGTTACCTTTTGTAACAAAATAATGTGCACACAGATTATTTATGAAGATGTAATTCTGTTTGTAGGGTCTGATGATGTAAACCACAAGATTGATGGCCTCAGCACCTGTTTCATTCAACTAATCCCCCACACCTTTGTGCAGACATTCTCTTTACTTGCTGTGTCATCTGTATAAATTGGTAAGCGCCTCTGGCCAGGGACCTTGTCTCATTTTCTCCCTCAGCACTATATAAATAGCGAGTATAGGCTGCGAACACACAGTCCTGTGCTCATTATTCCATCTGCCTTTGCTCATTTAGGAGTCTCTCTTTCAGGACAGAGCTGCCCTGCTTTTCAAGGGGCAGCTGCTTTTATGCAACTCAGCCTAGTGCATCTGCACTCCCAGCTGTCACTATGGTAACCCAAATCCACGGGGAAACTGAAATGTGTTGCTTGGCAACAGGCTCTTGACTGCAGCTGCTGCTTCATTCCATTGAAATGATGGGAGAATTGGGACTTGTTGGAATCTGAGTTTTTACCTGGGGGATGAAAAGTCAGGGATGAATGGAGACCGACAAGTGCTAGCAGGGCAGGAATGAATAGAAACGTTGATTTATAGACATAGAACCATCATAAAATGTTTGGAAGGAAGGACTCCATTTGGCTACTACCTCAGCTTTGCCAGCATCCACACCAAGGCACTACTCTGAATGAGACACCACATCACATTTTCCCCCTTATTCATATGCCTTTGTTTTACTCTTACAGGTTAGCTGAATACATAATTACTCCAGTCTGGATGTATTTAATCCATGTTTTTACTTCCAGGCTTTCACTCTTGCTCTGGGCCTATTGGTGCAGCACCCTCTTTCAATACAGATTCACTTGTAGTTGGGCTACTTTTCAGAAGCATTTTAAATTAACTTGGAGCTGGTGGGGGGGCTGATTTGACAGCTCGAGAGTGATAACAGCTTATCCACACAACCAGTACAGTACTGGGGATCCGGGGGAGAATATAAGGAGGTAGTGCAAGCTTCCTCTGACTTTTACTGAAACCGGGCATGGCTGTTTGAACTCTTCTTTTCCCAGCAGAAGGGGGTTGCCCTCCGTCTCCTTAGCAGAGCCTGAAAAGCCCTCTAATTTATATTTATTTTTTATATTGTTAATGCCTGCATCCAACTGAGAATGGGGCTAGAGCAGTGGTTCCCAAACTGGGGTTCGCAAAATGTTACAAGGGGTTCTCGGGGAAAAAATTCCCTAGTGGAAGACAGAGCTGTCCCTAGGGACCCCAGGCAGTCTGGGGCCAGCAGCCCAGAGCCCCTGGACTTCCAAGAACTAAGCAGATCAAAGCCAGCATATCTATCACACTGAGGAGATTTAAACTTCAAGCCTTCTTATAAGAAATGGAAAGGGAGGTAGATATTTTTTGCAGTTTTTAAAATTAAATAGGCAGCTAGTATTGTTTTTAAAATTATTATGAAGAACAAGTTTAAGCTTTGTTGTAACGTTCGTTGTTTGCCTGGACTGCTCAAGACCTGAATGCTTGTGCAGGAGGAACTCTTTGACTTGGCTTCTTAAATACCTTCATTCTTTCACATCTGATACTCCTTGATGAAACATAGGAGCCTGGTCTTATAACAGGCTTATTCAAAGTGATACAAGCTACAAAAGTGAGATCTTGCCATTTTAATAATGTAATAAAAATACTGTAATGATAAATAGTGTGTAATAAACGTCATAAAAACAAATTTTATATTTCCAAGTTCACTGCTTTTATAATTTATACTCAGGTAAAGGAGACAATCCCTGGAAATATTCATTTTTAGGAGGGGGTTCGCGAGACTTGACATTTTAGTGAAAGAGGTTCACAGATTATTAACGTTTGGGAACCACGGGGCTAGAGTAATAGACTGTCCCTACAGAACTTACCCTCTAAAGCAGAGGTGGGCAAACTACGGCCCCTGGGACCCTCCTGCCCGGCCCCTGAAGGCTACCCCCAGCCCCTCCCCTGCTGTTCCCCCTCCCCCGCAGCCTCAGCTCGCCCCGCCGCTGGCGCAGTGCTCTGGGCAGCGGGGCTGCGAGCTCCTGGGGCAGCGCAGCTGCAGAGCCGTGGCCTGACCCGGTGCTCAGTGCTGCGCGGTGGCGTGGATGGCTCCAGCCAGGCGGTGCAGCTGCCTGTCCTGGTGCTCTGGGCAGCACAGCTGTAGTGCTGCCAGCCACCGGTGCTCCAGGCAGCGCGGTAAGGGGGCGGGGAGCGGGGGAGGTTGGCTAGAGGGCAGGGGAGGTTGGGGTGGTGGTCAGGGGGTGGGGGTGTGGATAGGGGTCGGGGCAGTCAGAGGGCGGGGAACGGGGGTTGACTGGGGGCAGGGGTCCTGGGGGGGAACTGTCAGGGAATGGGGGGGTTAGATGGGGCAGGAGTCCCGGGGGAGGGGCCATCAGGGGGCAAGAAGCGGGGGGGGGGTAGGGAGTGGGGGGCCGGGCACAGCCTCCCCTAACCGGCCCTCCATACAATTTCCGAAACCCGATGCGGCCCTCAGGCCAAAAAGTTTGCCCACCCCTGCTCTAAAGAGAAAAAAAAAAGATATTGATTAAAAGATGTTGCCAATTGTTTGACTACAGCTCAAGGTTTTGTTCTGAAAATTTTTCAAGAGATCAAATAACCAAACTTACTGTCTAAAGACTAAACAGTACAATATAAAAAGAGACATACATCCACTCCTTCTGGAAAGCAAATTCTTGCAGCGTGTTTACCTTACACTAGAAAGTGTGCTTCAAAGATATGCATTTAAGCTAGTAGCATTTATATTATGACTTTACACATCATTCAAATCCACCCCATCAGTTTGTAACGTGTTGTTGTTTTGTTCTGTACTTTTCTTCTTTCTGTGTTGGATACCACACTCCAAGCTGTTTGGGCATAGTGGTATACCCCACCATTCATGTATCTTGGCATTAATAGGTTCCTATTTGCTAATGCCAAAGCTGACTTCAGTTTTGCAAAGTGTTGTGGCATACTTGACACGGGTGAACAGAATTGTGGGAAGAGCATAATACATTGTTAACATTAACTTCAACTCTGTATAAAGTATTGAAGTTTATAACGGTGTACACGTAATACCCATTAATGTGGTCTATACTACACCTATCATAGGTATGGGCTAAGTCACCCATGTGTCATTTGATGATAACATCAGGGTGACACCTTTGCCAAATTAACATGAAGCAGAGGAAAAGACTTTGAGACTTATCCTGTTTTATCAAACGGTATTAGTGATAATATAATAATGAAGGTAATTTAAAACTATTACCACGTAAAGTGGAATAGGGATTAACATTGTGGGTTGAACTATAGTATGTACATGAGAAGAAAAATTTTTATCACACTATACTATCCATTCATATTATAGGTCACTCTTACAGCTGATCAATGCCACTTGGTAAGTTTTACAGGGCAGGAGATAGTAGATGCTAATGTTCCTGTCTCAATATATACTCCTGAGGGAAAACTGCGCTAAAAAAACAAAACTTCTGCACACATTTAAAATTCTGCAAATTTTTGACAGTAAATAAATGTGGAGGCTCCAGCATGGTATCAGGGAGCACAGGCCACTCACTATACAGAGGTGGGAGATCACCCTGCAGCCCCAACCCCCCGGACACAGACTCAGTAGTGAGGCTGCAGCTGACCCTGACACAGCGCAAGGGCTGGGCCTGCCCCAGAAACACCCCAGGGCCCTGCCCCTCCACGCCAAGTGAGAGTCTTGCATGCACGCCCAGCTCTGGCCTCCGATCCAGGTGTGGGGCAAGCAGGCTTAGTCCAGCAGGATCCAAGTGTGGAGGGGCTTCGTGTGGGGTGAGAGGGTTCTGTGTGGGGTAATCTGGGTGCAGGTGGCTTGGTGGTGTGTGTGTGTGTGTGTGTGTGTGTATGTATGTTTGTGAGAGAGAGATCTGGATGCACAGGCTTGTTGGGGGATGGGGTCCCAGGTGCAGGGGCCATGGGACTCAGCGGAGAGATCCAGGTGCTGGGGGAGTGGGGTTTGGTGGGGTGGGGGTTTCAGTGCAGGGGGCTCAGTGGGGGATGGTCTGGGTGCAGGGGTGGGGCTTGGCAGGGGGCTCAGTGGGGTGGTTCTGGGTGTGTTGGGGAGGCTTGGCAAGAGGTCTAGGTATGGGGGGGAAGTACAGGGGTTGGGTGCAGGGGAGAAGCTCCCCATACACAGACCCCTCCCTCTCTCTGTGGCTGAGGAGCGATGGGAACAGGAAGCCTGGTGTGTGCACATGCAGAGCTTCCTGCAGGTAGGAAGGTTTCTGAGGGTGGGTCTGACCTGGTCTCAGCCGCTCCTTGCAGTGGAAGAGGAAGTCCCATCCTCCCTAGCCCAGCTGGCACTATCAGCTGAGCCCAGTATAGGGTAAAAGCCACCAGCTGGGGCATCCCATCCCATCCCTGCCCCTCCCCCTATAGTGATTTGCCTCTCTGCCAGGTGCTCTGGGCACCCAAAACAATCTATCCATGCTGCTGGGGAGGGGCAGGTGACCGCTTTTGCGGCTTCCCTTTACTTCCCCGTCAGAAGGCATTTTTCTGCAGGGAAGCAAAGAAATGTGTGTAGGAAATGAATTCTGTGCATGCGCAGTGGCGCAGAATTCCCCCAAGGAGTAAATATACAGGTACAGACCTACACAGCAGCACACTCAAATCACAATGTCAAAAACATATTTACATATGTATAGATATCCCTTAATAGAACAAGAAGTCAGGTGCAGTGCCCTTCACATCTGCGTTGCTAAGTGATGCATCAGTAGCTGAGGTAGATCCAGACATTCCTTGTACATGCTGTCTTCCAGGTAACCTACTAAATGGACAGTAGCCAACTTATCAAATATTGCAGCATCAGGATCCACTATAGGCAGAGAGACCAGAAAAGAAATATATATTGCGCCCAACACTAAGTCTGATTGTTTTGGGAAGGATGTACCTCTATTAGGATGTGGGGTCACTGACCCCAAATTACGTATTGAACTAAGTGGAATTTGTTTTGATTTAACAGACTGACTATTTACAACAACCTTTGTTATACACTGAGGATAAGCAATTTTACTAAATCATATTATTAAGTTCAGGCAATTTCCCATTTTCAATATTCCCTAATGAACTGGTTATGGAGTTAACACAACTCCCAAGAACAGTGCAAATAACTTCTCTACCTACATAATTTTTCCTTGCTGTATTATTTTCTGTGATTTATTCATTACTTTTGACTAGTTTGGCTCAAATGCATAGGAATACTACGCAGCCTATACTATTCCTCAGTAGCTATGCCCTGAATGCCATGAATTATGGGTTGAGACTGTTTTCGCTGCCTGGTGCTCAAAATTGTTAGTGTTTTTATATTTCCCATACCAGCCCTGTTCCATAATAGACGTTCCAGATCCAAATAATCCTTAAATGGAATCACTAATTCCATCTAAATTTTGGTGTCTCCTAGTTTGAAAGACAGCAGACTGCAGAGTCTCTTGCTCAGCCACTGAGTCTCATGTATATTCCTGATAAGATGCTAGTCTATTAATAAAGTAGTATACAACAATACATTTGGTTTTACCCAAGGAACAAATTTACCCATATTCCAATGAGGTATATGCATAAACTAACTTTGCTTAAGAATATCAGCTTAAATTGAGTTAGACCTGGTCTGGCCAATGTCTCTATAGTCAATTGTGTACTCAATTGTCCATATACAGTAGGCTGAAGTACACCTCTACCC
>NW_020664440.1:272119-295308 GCF_002925995.2 Terrapene triunguis
GCGCCCGGCTGGGGGCGCAGGGTCTGGAGATCTGGGGGCTGCCCGGCAAACCGTGAAGCCGGTAGCGTTCGGGCAGCTGTTTTGCGTGGCTGGGAGGGAGGAGGGGGAAATGCAGGGCGCTCAGGGGAGGGGGCGGAGACTTTGGGGAAGAGGCGGAGTTGGGGCGGGGCCAGGGCCCTGTGGAGTGTCCTCTTTTTTAAAACCTTAAATATGGTAACCCTACACTATGCTCCTTGTCTTGGCAGAGTGCATCCACAATAGCAGCTCTTGTATTGATATAGAGAGCAGTTCGCTGTGGGTAGCTATCTCACTGTGCAACTGGCTGCAAGGTGCTTTGGGAAGGGTTTGCAATGCCTCATGGGGCAAGTGTATCAGCTTGCTGTCTCTACGTTCAGATAGCAGCCTGAGGCGGGGGATGGGGACACTCCCCCATTAGCCTCCAGTTCTGCACAGCACAGCAGTCCCGTCCCCGCCCCGCCGCGCAGTGGCTGCGTTCCTAGTGCTGCGGAGAGCAGCATTCCACATTAATTGTTCTGTGATTCCCTCCCAAGTTCTCCCACAGCCTCCTCAGCTACCAAGAGCAGCATTCTGAGCAGCTCTGTGAGCTCTTCATGCTGAGGAATATCAAAGCTTCCCGGAGCTTTCAAAAGGGAGGGGAGCATGCCTGCATAGCTAGATGCAGGGGAGCAGAGTTCAAAACAGTGAACAGAGCGGTCACGGTGGGCATTGTGGGATACTGGGGAAGGCCAGTTATGGCACCATAAGGAGCAGTAGTGTGTACACTGACACTCTGTCACTTTAATTTTGCCACAAAAAGCTCTATGTCTCCTGTCGAGGTGGTTTTGTTTTGCCACCAAAGTGGCTTTGTAATGTGCACACCTCCACTGTTTTGTCCGCAAAAGCTGCCTTTTGCCAACAAAACTGTGTAGCGAGACAAGACCTTGCTTGTGTTTGGGAGACAAAAGTAACCTGTTGAAATCTGTTTGATTAGCTTTAACATTTTGTAACATAACCAGACATCATATATAAGCACATTAGAGCCAAAATGTTTAAAAATAGCCATTTTAATATTTAAAGGTGGAAACAAGTTTATAAAAACCTAAAAAAGTTAAGATTTTATTACCTTTGCATTAATGTGCAACTGAATTATTTACTGAGGCAGAAATATATGTACGCTGCATAACTGAGGCTTTTGAGTTTAGCAACAAATTCCACAACTGGTATTATGGTGGTTATGACCCAACCACAATATTAACAGTATGGTAGAACTAATGTTTAAAAACAAAAGTGCAAAATTTATTTTTGTTGCAACAAAAAAGTAAAAACAAAATATTCACAGGACTCACAAACAGGACAACATACATAAGCTTACAATTGAAGATGAATGGTGCCTATTGTATTTATAACTCTACAAGATAAGGCATTAAGAGTTTAAAGTTATTAAGACTGCATTTTACAAAACAGTTAAACAAAAGAATTAAACATTGAATTAGCAGGATTGTTACCTTTTATTTAAAACTTAATAAGAATGGATAAAAATCACTTAAATTATTTGCCCAATTCATTGTATTCATTTAATTAACTTAAGATAAAGTAAATAAACTAAGCACACTACTATATAGAAATAAGAACAACCCACGTGTCATATATTGGTTAGTGCAGGTTGCCAAGCAACAAAAATGCTAACTATCTTCAAGAAAGTCACAAGTCTCTTTAGCTATTGCATTGCTGAAGCATTAATTATTAATCTTACTGGATTTATGTAAAGTAAAATTTTTACCCTAAGCATTTTGATTAATTTTGTTTTTCCCACTTGCTCTGTCTCTGTAACTATAACTTAAGCAGGAAACGATGTAAGAATGGAGGGAGACATGAGGGAAGGGAGATTAATTAAGATTGTGAGAGATTTTAAAGTATAGGCAGGCGCAGTGAGTTTGAGTTTAGTAATCTGAGCCAAGTGAGGAATACAAGAGAAAAATGGAAAGGGGATGGCTTGAAGGAGAAAGGACAAAGGAAAAACTTGACCCTTATGTAAAAATATTAGAGAAGGATGGTTATATTATTAGCTCTGAGAGGGGAGTGGGGTTTAGTGGAAGGGGGAGGGAAGAGAGGACTGAGAACCAGGACATCTGGTTTTTATCCCAGCTCTGGAAGGAGAATGGGGGTTTCTATCTGTTCCCACAGAACCTGAATTTGTTCCCCAAGTGCCTGTTGCTTTTGTCTGCACTCCAAATGGATTATAGGAGTGCCCTTCCTCGCTAGAGTTAACTGCTTCTGGGCCACTCCACACATGTTTAATATTTTTAGCTTGTCTTTGCCAACCTAACGTCTGTCTCTCTTGCTGGCTGCACACTGCCAATCTCCTGGCCTTCCCTTCATTTCTTGTGAACTGTAAGCAAAACGGGTATTTACAGATGCCTATACCTGCCATTGGCTTTTTAAATTTCTTATTTTGATTCTTTTAGTTCCTTGATTTGTTTCCTTATTTGTTTAACTTTTACTTCACATAATGAATCCCAGGGTTGTTTTTGTGCCTCATGTCCTGCTCCCAAATTTAGGTACATATTTTCTTACAAAAGATGTGCGAAATAATTTATTATTATTTTTTGGCCATCATTACTCTTAATTTGTGGGCTTTGGTGTTTCACAGTTTTAACCTTTGCTGTATCTGGGCATTTTGCCGAGAAAATGTTTCACTGCAATATAGTCTTAAAGTATGGCTCTATGCCCAGAAAAGCAGTTTGCTTTTATTATTTTCTGTTAACCAGTTATTTAAGGCATTTCACTAAAGCAGCACTTATTATAAATTTCCCTAGTGCCCAGGGTAGCCTGCTACAAGTGTACTTAGGATCCATAACCCCTAAAGTCCAACCTTTATAACAGAGGTGGCCAAACTTACTGACCCTGTGGGCCACATACAATAATCTTCAGAAGTTTGAGAGCTCCTAGCCCTGCCACCCTGCTGCAGGGCAGAAGTCCCTAGCCTTACCACCCCGCCACAGGACAGAAGCCCAACCCCCTCCCCCAAGTCTGGTAGTCAGATAATGAGGGGGGAGCTCTGCGAGCTGCACTTTAACTGAAAGAGAGCCCCGGTTTGGCCACACCTGCTCTATAAGATTTACTATCCAAAATCCAGATGGCTAGGTTGCGACCCCATGCCAAATCGGTTTGACTTAACACTTGGCTAATGGCTCTGGGCTGGTTCACCAATTGAGAAAAAGGTGTAGTCAACCATTTGACTATGCTCACCAGTTTATTCGTAAAATTGTTCAAGACCAAATAACTGAATTTAGCCAAACTTATTTCAAAACAAAACAGTACAATATGGAAAGGAAACAGATACCTTCCTTCCAGAAAGCAAATTCTCAGTGTGTTCACCACACAGAAGGTACTATCCCTAACATATGTATTGGCTAACACAGCCAAAGGATGGGGAAAGGGATAGGACGTAAAAGCAGAGTCAGAACGATGGGTAAGGCTACGATTTAGTCACGGAGGTCACGGCAGTCATGAATTCCGTGACTTTACCAGACCTCCAAGATTTCTTCAGCTTCAGCTGTCAGCAGCTGAAGCCGTGGCTGGAGCCATGGCAGGGGCCGTGTGCCCCATGCCGGGGGCCGCCACTGTGGCCACGCGCCCCATGTAGCCCCGCGGCTTGTGCCGGGGACCGCCACCAGGGCCGTGTGCCCTTGCCCTGCGGTGGGGGCTGCAGCTGGGGCTGTGTGCCTCTGCCCCGGCTTGTACGGTTATTTTTAGTAAAAGTCACGGGCTCCATGGATTTTTGTTTGTTACCCGTGACCTGTCCGTGACTTTTACTAAAAATAATTGTGACAAAATCTTAGTCTTAGCGATGGGTCCTAGTTCCCCTGCAGAGCAGCCACGGATGTCACCCCTGTACACGGGCCATTGGGAGAGCAGTGGTGCCCCAACTATGTCCCACCTGTGCCCTATGTTACCCCCTTCCCTCAAAGCTGCAATACCTGCTGAAGCTGCTCCTTGCATTTGCGACTGCCAGCTAGAATTTCTATAGCACCCAGGGATCACTTCTCTGTTGAATTTTTTTCCTCTCCAAGTCCATGTGGCTATGGGGAGGGGGGATACCCCCCATGGGTCTTAGTGCTGAAGGGGAGTGAGATGGTGTTATCTTCTCTATAGTCTTACAGCAGAGACCGTAAATCGGAACACCTTTTGGGGTGATGAAGACTGCATGGCACTCCCATCATAGCCTTAGTGCCACTCCTTACCTGCCCAGAGGGCTCGTCATGGGATAATTCAAGCCATTCCCTCTCCACAGAAGCTAAGTATCCTATTTAAGGGGAATGAGAAATTAGAATGCTGAATCATTATCTTATTAATTACAAACATCAAAATTAGAAGTATACATATTAAAGTTAAAAAAAAAACCCACACAGACTAAGTACTCTAGGATCCTAAAGGCTTTGAAAGCCAGTGGCATTTAACTAAGCCACAAACTGAATGTACCTGTCAAACGTGTATAACTCACGGTTATGAAAGTTAACATATTAACAGACGTAAACATTTAGACTGCAAGTTCTTCATGGCAGGGCCTCTGTCTCACTTTTGTTTGTAAAATTTTATATAAATAAAAAATATAAATGAGAGAAGGGCAAAGAGCGGTCATGGCTGAGGTGGGTTTGACGATGAATTCTCACTTCCTAGAAAATGCCTCATGAGGCCCATGTAAAATATATAGCCTCTGGCAGCTAAACTTCTACCTCTTGCCTTCTCATGGCAGAGGTATTCTTAATTGGAAGGGGGGAGGTGAAATGTGGACGGATGGCCTTAGAACCAGATTGTGCATGGTAGCTGGGGCTCATCGGCTGTGCCAGACCGTCCACCTAGGAAAAGAAACTCCGATCATAGGCCAAGAATGTCAGGCCTGCCTGCAGTTTTCTAAAAGATGTGCACACATGCTCTATGGGTCAACATCATCTTCAGGGTGTACATCAGTAGTGTTCCCTGGAAACAATGCACAACTGCTTTGCCTGACTGCTGTGGAAAATGAGCAAAGGCTACTGTATGCTGGTTGCCTGCAGCTAAAGAAGCAAGCCCAAGAACTAACTCTGGCTTCCTTGAATGTGGGAACAATGAATTCATGAAATCAAGAGAAGTCACAGATGCTGAAGAGAAGAAGAGTGAACACTGCCTGTATATGAGAGAAAATGAAAGGGGTCAAAATCTTTGAACATCAGGGAGGGTTACAAGATATGTCATGACTCAGTAGCAAGGAGGAATGGAGTAGGAATAATTGCAGCAGTGGACGTCCAAATGAAGAGTGACCAGCTGATAAAAGTTCGAAGTGCACTGATCAGAGAACAAACATTGAATGTTTTATGCAGATAAGTGCTGCAGGCTGGTTGTACAACTGAGGAAAAGGAGGAATTCCACATACCGCTGGACCATTTATAAGTGAAGTACCACAAGCTGAGTACTAGATTGTCGGAGCACATCTCAGACATATGGGAAAACATAGTGAGGGCTATGATAACTGTCATGGAGAATGAGACTCTGGAACTAGAAATGAAGCTGGTGAGGATATCTTGGAGTCAGTCAGAGTCCATGATCTTATTATACATACTTTGTAAAGAGGAAGGAACACTTACTTACTTATAAGAACAGTGCCACCAGGTCCCAGATTGACAAGGAAAAGATCTAAAAAATGTGGGAGTCTGTAAAGTGATTCTAGGAAAGCAGATTGCAGTACAATATAGACTGGCTGTAATGGACTTCCAAGTTGTGGAATAAAGGATAAAATGGTGGAGGCTTGTGGATAGGGAAGTTAGTCTGAGATTTAAGAATGAGGTTCTGTGGAGTTTGGACAATGATTAAACCAACACCATGATGCCAATGAGGCTTGAGAAAACATCCAACCGTATTACAGAAAGTGTAAAAGCTGTCTGTGGCCAAACAAAAGGAAGGAAATTTTCATGGCAAAGCAAGGTGGTGGTGGTCAAATTAGATACTGGAGGCAGTAGAGAAGCTGAAGGAAAAGTTTAAGCGATGACAGTAAGTAAGAATTGAGGACAGTCATGAGAATACAAGCTGGCAAAAAGCAGTTGAGGAAGGTCAGGTACTTAAAGTCTTACATGCAGGACTACTTTTGAAGGAAGGAGGAAAAAAGGTTACACCACAAGAAGGCCCTGGTAGCGTTTAAGAAGATGTTCTACACCAAAAAATTGGAGTTGGCAGCAGATTTGGATGGCATAAGATATCCCAGGATCAAGTGTAGCTGTTTTCTAAACTCAAAGACAGAAGGTTGTTGGGTCAGAACAAACTTTAGGCCTAGTAAGGCACTCTTCTAAAAACTAAACCAAACTTTCAAAACTGGAATTTGGTCATAAGTGCCGACTTCCCCTCTGCCCAGTGGGTGCTTGACCCCCCCGCCCCTGCACCGCCCTCGCCCCACCCCCATTCCACCAAGTCCTCGCCCTGCCTTGCCTCTTCTCCACCTCCTCCCCTGAGTGCGCCACGTCCCCGCTCCTCCCCCTCCCTCACGGAAAGTCCTAAGCGCCGACAAATAGCTGTTACGTGGCGGGTGGGAAGCACTGGGAGGGGGAGGATTGGGGATGCGCCGCACTTGGGGGAGGAGGAGGCAAGGCGGGGATGGGGGTGGGGGGAGGTTGGCTGCCGGTGGGTGTGGAGCACTCGCTAATTTTTCCCCGTGGGTGCTCCAGCCCCGGAGCACCCACGGAGTCGGCGCCTATGGATTTGGTGCAGTTTGATGCTTAGGGTGAAATTTGATTAATAATTTGTCACCATCTCATTAGTATGTTGTCCTATTGTTCCTAATAAGAGTTCATAGTAACTATATATGGAAAAAGCATTAAAGGAAAGTTTTAGAAACAAATATTGAATACAAATATCAGGTGTCTGAAGCTCTGTCTGCATGGACACTAGATGTCAATGGAGAGGCATGTTTAAGCAAGCTGTACAGAAGGTTGTGCAACTGCGTTCTTTAAAACTACATTGTTTCCCCCCTTTTCTAATGTGAATTTAATACTGCTAGAAGGTGCTGGGCTGATAGCCCTGAAGATGGAAGTCTCCTAATATTTCTTAGGAGAAGATTTGCAACACAATATCAGTGCGAGAAGCTCTTGATACCAAACTGATTTAACTCTTATCTGGAGGGACCATCCAGTGATATGCAAAGCTATTTCAGTCATTCAATCTTTGGTCCCTTTGCTGAGACAATGAGGAGTCCAAATGTTATGATGTGGCCATCTGCTCCATTTGCAACTGAAATGTGACCATCAGCTTATTTCATATTAGCTACCGAACAGCAGTCAGAGACAAATTACTTTTATTCATTATGGCCCTGAGCTGAATTGGAAGAAATAACCTGGAGGTAAAAGGTTCCATTCACATTACCACTCTCCTGAACTAGTCAGTCCTCTATTAACATTTTTATAATATATGCTAAAGCACAGTGTGTGATGGATGGCAGGAAAAAACAACTGGGAGCTCTCGCTAGTGTTCTCTGAAAAGAAATGGTTATGACACCAAATTGAGCTTTAAATTATTGGTAAATTGAACTGCACGCTGTGCTACAAGCTTAATTAAATTAATTAAAGCTAGTGATAATGGATGTAATACAACTCATAAAAGGGTTTAAGTAAAATTAAAAGAAGTTAGGGATATGGTGGATAAAGCTCAGTTATCGTAGTTTTATGTCTAGTTCTTAGAAGTAATAAGCCAGCACCCAGAAGAATCAAAAATGGGAGGATCAGTAACGTACGCTCCACATACAGTACAATTTAATATTATATGTTCATAAAGCAACAGTTATGGAGCACGTACAAGAACAGGAGGGGAGAGGCATGAATTGCTGGAAATTGTAACGATCAAGCTGTTAACAGCTTTGATTATCAGCATAAACAGAGAAAGGAAGGCAAGATTAGAACAGGAGTACTTGGGGCACCTTAGAGACTAACACATTTGTTAGTCTCTAAGGTGCCACAAGTACTCCTGTTCTTTTTGCGGATACAGACTAACACGGCTGCTACTCTGAAGGCAAGATTGTTACTGACAGTTGGTGCAGCATCATTAATGGACTGAGCTTTGACAGAGGAGAAAGAGGACTAAAAGACTGCAAGAAGGCCAGAACTGGTGGAACAGAAGGGGCAAGTAGTAGGGCATAGGGTGATGAGATCATGGATTTAAATAGCATCTTGGTCATAAAGTTCCCTGAAGATGAGATTTTGGTTATGGATGTGATTGTAAATAGGAAACCAAATGGGAATACAAGACCAGAGAAGATGTGATGGTGTTTGCATATACAGGTGAGAAGGTGATAGTAACATTCTGAACAGACTGGAGTGATTCTGAGAAGCCATGAAGAAAGGAGCTGTAATAACAGCACAGATGCTTGTCTATATTACTCCACAGGATGAATGTGCAAGTAGTGGCAGACACAGGCTATGTTGTGAGGTGAAAAAGGGAGTGTGGAGTTAAAGACAGCTCCAGATTTGCAGCTGATTGCTGAAAAGAAGACCAGATGAGAAATCTGGAAAGGGTATCTAAAATGTCTAGTAATTTCTATGATCTAAATCCTGAACTCCTTCCTCAGAAACTCCACAAAGCTTCTCTGATGTGGAACCTATGGTTATGTCTACACTGCAATAAAGAGCATGGCATGTCCGGGTCAGCAGGCTCAGACTGCAGAGCTATAAAGTTGCAGAGTTGATGTTTGGGCTTGATCTGAGAGTCTCAGAGCCACACTCCTGCCCAAGCACCGTGAGCCTGAGTCAGATGACCTGGGCCATAGGCTCAGACTCTGGGGGTGCTCCGGGGCTGGAGCACCCACAGGGAAAAATTAGTGGCAGCCAAGCTTCCCTCAACACCCGCCCCACCTCCTCCTTCTCCCCCCGAGTGTGCCGTGTCCCTGTTTCTCGGCCTCCCTCCCAACGCTTCTCCCCGGCCACCACCAAACAGCTATTTGGCGGCGTGCTGGGAGGGAGGGGGAGGAGGCGGGGCCGGGATTTGGGGAAGGAGTCGGAATAGGGGCAGGGAGGGGGCGGGGACTTTGGGGAAGGGGTTGGAATAGGGGCGGGGCAGGGGTGGGAAGAGGCAGGGCAGGGGCAGGGCCGCATGGAAGGGGTGGAGTGGGGGCGGAGGAGGTCGAGCACCCAGGGGAAAACGGGGAAGTCGGCGCCTATGACCTGGGCTCTAACACTTGGTGCCACAGGTTTATTTTATTGCAGTGCAGTCATAACATGTAGGTTTTATCTCTGTTCAACAGGTTACTGAAACCATGCTCAATGTCATTTGTGACAATATGGTTTCTGATAGATCAGATGGCATATTACAGGGCAGGATCCCCAAGGGTTTTTCACCTTTTTGGCTCTTTGAATGTTTTTTTTGCTATGATAAGATGTGTGGGTCACATGAGGCCCTAACACAGGGGTCGGCAACCTTTCAGAAGTGGTGTGCCGAGTCTTCATTTATTCACTCTAATGTAAGGTTTTGCGTGCCAGTAATACATTTTAACGTTTTTAGAAGGTCTCCTTCTACAAGTCTGTAATATATAACTAAACTATTGTTGTATGTAAAGTAAATAAGCTTTTTAAAATTTTTAGGAAGCTTCATTTAAAATTAAATTAAAATGCAGAGTCCCCCGGACTGGTGGCCAGGACCAATGTGAGTGCCAGTGAAAATCAGCTCGCGTGCTGCCTTTGGCACACGTGCCATAGGTTGCCTACCCCTGCCCTAACATTTAAACTCCAAAGATGTTTATTTTTAGACCTGTGCAGCGGCCAGCACGCTCCTAGTTGAACGTGGCACGTTACAAGATCACAGGTTTTGAGATTTAGGTTCTCCATTCAAAGAATTATAAGTGTAACCAATAGAGTCAATGTTGGCTGTATAAATAATCAGTTGGGTCAATGAAACCCTGGGATTCCTATTCAGTAGAACAGATTTCCCCCCCAATTTGTCGATAGTTCAAGATTATCACTGAATGCAGAAGAATGTCTTGCCAGCATTTATCCAAGCCAGGTTCACATAGAGAATTGATTCATTCAGCCTTGGTGTAAGTGATGTAACCATTGATTTTCATTGAAATTACACTGACTTATGCCCAGGGCTGAATTTTACCCTAAAATACTATACAGGACATGTCTGCACTGCAATTAAAAACCCACAGCTGGCTCATGCCAGCTGACTCGGGCTAAGGGGCTGTTTAATTGTGGTATAGATGTTCAGGCTCAGACTGGAGCCCGAATCAGTTGGTATGGGCCATCCCCAGGTATCTAACTGCAGTGTAGACATACTCTTAGTCTGTCTGGGGTGAGGTACTGGTGATATAGAATTCTGTATCCATTTCATTTAGCTTTAAAACAGATGTGCAATATTCATTCTTTGAGATAATTTTAATAAAAGCTTCATGGAAAGAGGTATGCTTTGAAAGAATTTTATTTTCTGCCAAGTGCAAACTGATTCATTCTGTTAGGGGGCATCAAAGCCTCAGTCACTTTGACTTTCTTTTCTTAGCACTCCTACTAAGAAGAAAAAACAAACAAAAGCAGTTTTATCCTGTATATCACACTGAAGGATCTCTGCATCCTGGTTGCTAAGCCCAGGCTCATTCTCTCTTTTGTTAACATTATTCACTCTGCCAGAAAGAGTACAGAAGGTTTTGTCTTCAATATCTACAATGTTATAGGGTATAAACACATCTCCAGTGACGTAACAAAGCAGAAGTTGGATTGGAGAGACTGCAGACATGCAGTAAACTGAAGGTATATGCTGCAGCCACAGCCAGAAAGGACCAGCAGACATCTAGTCACAGGCAATTGGCACCAAGTGAGTCTTATGTAGGCTCATGGTCACAATGTTTTGAGAATTCTGATTTGTTCTGTCAACATATTTTACAAGCTTACTGATCTAGTCTTTATGCTGTTTATTTTGCGTTAGATTATATTAATTATAACAATACTGTGATAGGGAAAACACCCTGTGACAGGTTGCCCACCCACTCCAGGGTGCCACCTGATGTACTGAGTCCCAGTGAGCCCACCCGTTCCACCAGCCTGGGCTCCCTCACCCTGCCCTGCTGTGCCAGGCCCTCAAGCCTCCTCTGGCACACACACAGGTAGGGACATGCCCAGCTGCAGAAAGACACAGACACTGAAATCAGCTCTGCATGGGAAGAATCAGCTAGGGGATTTCCCAGCACTCAAGTGCACACCCCCTCTGGGATGTAAACCCAAAATTGTATGGGTTTTAGAATAAACAAAAACAAGTTCATTAACTACAAAAGGTAGATTAAGTGATTATAAGGGATAGCAAACAGCTCAAAGCAGATTACTGAGCAAATAAAGCAAACACGCAAACTAAACTTAATACACTAAAGAAACTGGCTGCAAGTAGTAATTTCTCACCTTAAATGTTGTTTTAAGCAGGTTGCAGAGATTCTTGAAGATAAACTGCTCTTGCTTGCAGCTTTGAACTCCAGATATTTCTTTCACAGGTCAGACACCTTCTAGCCTGGGTCCAGTCCTTTCTTCCCCAGATCTGTCTTAGGGCATGTCTTCACTAGCAATGTTTAAGTGCTGGTTGTGGCAGCGCTTTAACATGGCTGTGTAGTCACAACATAGCGCTGGGAGAGAGGGGAATAGCTACCACCTCCACAAGGGGAATAGCTACCAGCGCTGGGAGCACAGCTTCCAGGGCTGGTGTGCTGTCTACACTGGCACTTTACAGCGCTGAAACTTGCAGCGCTCAGGGGTGTGTTTTTTCACACACACCCCAGATACACCCCACAAATATTAGTATCCACACAGTAAAAGTGATCTGGGCCCTGACTGGATAACTCAGAGAGGATTTTTTTTTTTTAAAGCAGATCACTGGCAAGTGATCCTTTAAAGATAGCTTGGAAGAACTGTGTTCACAAAGGCCTGGTCTACACTATGAGTTTAATTTGAATTTAGCAGCGTTAAATTGAATTAACCCTGCACCCGTCCACACAACGAAGCCATTTATTTCGAAATAAAGGGCTCTTAAAATCGATTTCTGTACTCCTCCCCAACGAGCGGAGTAGCGCCAAAATCGATATTGTCATTTCAAATTAGGGTTAGTGTGGCCGCAATTCGATGGTATTGACCTCTGGGAGCTATCCCACAGTGCGCCATTGTGACTGCTCTGGACAGCAATCTGAACTCGGATGCACTGGCCAGGTAGACAGGAAAAGCCCCGCGAACATTTGAATTTTATTTCCTGTTTGCCCAGCACAGGAGAGCACAGGTGACCACAGAGAGCTCATCAGCACAGGTAACCATGCAGTCCGATAATCGAAAAAGAGCACCAGCATGGACCGTACGGGAGGTACTGGATCCGATCGCTATATGGGGAGAGGATTCAGTGCTAGCAGAACTTCGTTCAAAAAGACGAAATGCCAAAACTTTTGAAAAAATCTCCAAGGGCATGATGGAGAGAGGCCACAATAGGGACTCAGAGCAGTGCCGCGTGAAAGTCAAGGAGCTCAGACAAGCCTATCAGAAAACAAAGGAGGCAAACGGTCGCTCCGGGTCAGAGCTGCAGACATGCCGCTTCTACGCTGAGCTGCATGCAATTCTAGGGGGGGCCACCACCACTACTCCACCTCTGACCGTGGATTCCAAGGCGGGGGTAATCTCATCAGCCACACCTGAGTGAGGATTCTGCGGACAGGGAAGAGGAGGAGGAGGAGGAGGAGGACGAGTTTGCGGAGAGCACACAGCACTCCGTTCTCCCCAACAGACAGGATCTTTTTCTCAGCCTGAGTGAAGTACCCTCCCAAGCCAGTACCCAAGACCATGACCCCATGGAAGGGACCTCAGGTGAGTTTACCTTTTAAAATATAAAACATGGTTTTAAAGCAAGCGTTTTTTAATGATTAATTTGCCCTGAGGACTTGGGATGCATTCGTGGCCAGTACAGCTACTGGAAAAGTCTGTTAACGTGTCTGGGGATGGAGTGGAAATCCTCCAGGGACATCTCCAGGAAGCTCTCCTGGAGGTACTCCAAAAGCCTTTGCAGAAGGTTTCTGGGCAGTGCAGCCTTATTCGATCCTCCATGGTAGGACACTTGACCACGCCATGCTAGTAGCAAGTAATCTGGTATCATTGCATGATAAAGCCTGGCAGCGTATGGTCCTGGTGTTTGCTGGCATTCAAGCAACATCCGTTCTTTATCTCGCTGTGTAATCCTCAGGAGAGTGATATCGCTCATGGTAACCTGGTTGAAATACGGGAATTTAATTAAGGGGACAGAGGTGGCCCTTCCTATTGGGCTGTTTGCCTGTAGCTGAAAAGAAATCCTTCCCTGTAGTAAGCCAAGTGCCGGGGAGGGGGGGAGGGAGGATTGGCGCTGAGCTTTTCAAGTGTGGCTAGCAGAGATCTTCCCTGATACCAGCCACGTGGTGGGGGGAGGGATAAAGCGATCATCCCAGAGAATTGGATGGGGGGGGTTAGTTTGTTTTCTGCTGCTACAGCTTAACAGGAAAACCGCAGCACTCAACGGGCTTTGCTTGGTATGTGGGAAAGGAGGGCGCAGAAGCCAAAAGACAATGGCTTACCATAGCCGCATGCAAGCCGAATTCTGTTGCCCGGACCTGCGTCTGTGATCTCTAACAGCAAAGCCACAGGCACTCAATATTAAGATGCAAAATGCGACCTTGCACAGAAATCACATGTGCTATGTAATGTGAATAGTGTTGTTCACCGTGAAAGAGTATAAGCATTGTTCTGTAAAATGTATCTTTTTAAATACTTCTGTCCCTTTTTTCCCTCCCTCCCTCCAGCAGCTGTAAATTTTTCAAGCCTCCCTCCTCCGTCCCGAAGGCTATCTCAGATAAGGCGTCGGAAAAAGAGGACGCGAGACGATATGTTCGCGGAAATCATGGAACCCACCTGCAATGAAAGAGCTCATCTGAATGAGTGGAAGGACACGGTATCAAAGTACAGGAAAGATGCCAGTGAACGTGAGGACAGGAGGGACCAACGTGAGGACATGAGGGACCAACGTGAGGACATGAGAGACGCTCAAGATGAGAGGTGGCGGCAGGAAGATCAGAGGAGGCAGGATGCAATGCTGGGGCTGTTGCATGAGCAAACAGACATGCTCCAGCGTCTGGTGGAGCTTCAGGAACGGCAGCAGGATCACAGACTGCCGCTGCAGCCCCTGTATAACCACCCTCCCCCATCACCATGTTCCATAGCCTCCTCACCCAGACGTGTAAGAACGCGGGGGGGGGAGGCTCCATGCACCCTCCCATTCCACCCCAGTGGACAGCCCAAGCAAAAGGCTGTCATTATTTTAACCTTTTTTTAGTGGCCTTTTCCTTCCCTCCGATCCTCCTCCCAAACCCCACCCGAGCTACCTTGTCAGTTCTCTCCCTCTTTTTATAATCAATTAATAAAGAATACATGATTTTTAAACCATAGTGACTTTATTTCCTTTGAAAGCAAGCTGTGATCGAAGGGGGTGGGTTTTCATCAAGGAGAAACACACAGAACTTTCACACGGTAGCCTGGCCAGTCATGAAACTGGTTTTCAAAGCTTCTCTGATGCGCCGCACTTCCTTGCGTGCTCTTCTAAACGCCCTGGTGTCTGGCTGTGCGTAATCAGCAGCCAGGCGATTTGCCTCAGCCTCCCACCCCGCCATAAAGGTCTCCCCCTTACTTTCACAGAGATTGTGGAGCACACAGCAAGCAGCAATAACAATGGGGATATTGGTTTGGCTGAGGTCTGAGCGAGTCAGTAACGAGCGCCAGCGACCTTTTAAATGGCCAAATGCACATTCTACCACCATTCTGCACTTGCTCAGCCTGTAGTTGAACAGCTCCATACTACTGTCCTGGCTGCCTGTGTATGGCTTCATGAGCCATGGCATTAAGGGGTAGGCTGGGTCCCCAAGGATAACTATAGGCATTTCAACATCCCCAATGGTTATTTTCTGGTCTGGGAAGTAAATCCCTTGCTGCAGCCGTTTAAACAGATTAGTGTTCCTGAAGATGTGAGCGTCATGAACCCATCCCGGCCAGCCCACGTTGATGTTGGTGAAACGTCCCTTGTGATCCACCAGTGCTTGCAGCACCATTGAAAAGTACCCCTTGCGGTTTATGTACCGGGTACCCTGGTGCTCCGGTGCCAAGATAGGGATATGGGTTCCATCTATCGCCCCACCACAGTTAGGGAATCCCATTGCAGCAAAGCCATCCACTATGACCTGCACATTTCCCAGAGTCACTACCTTTCGTAGCAGCAGCTCAGTGATTGCTTTGGCTATTTGCATGACAGCAGCCCCCACAGTAGATTTGCCCACTCCAATTTGATTCCCAACTGACCGGTAGCTGTCTGGCATTGCAAGCTTCCACAGGGCTATCGCCACTGGCTTCTCAACTGTGAGGGCTGCTCTCATCCTGGTATTCTGGCGCTTCAGGGCAGGGGAAAGCAAATCACAAAGTTCCATGAAAGTGCCCTTACGCATGCGAAAGTTTCTCAGCCACTGGGAATCGTCCCACACCTGCAACACTATGCGGTCCCACCAGTCTGTGCTCGTTTCCCGGGCCCAGAATCGGCGTTCCACAAATAGAACCTGCCCCATCAACAACATGATCTCCAAAGCGCCGGGGCCCGCGGTTTGAGAGAATTCTGTGTCCATATCCATATCACTCTCGTTGCCGCGCTGCCGTCGCCGCCTCCTCCTTGCCTCGTTTTTCTGGTCCTGGTTCAGCATAAACTGCACGATAATGCGCAAGGTGTTTACAATGTTTATGACTGCTGTCTTGAGCTGAGTGGGCTCCATGCTTGCCGTGGTATGGTGTCTGCAGTGTTCACCCAGGAAAAAAGGCGCAAAACGGTTGTCTGCCGTTGCTTTCATGGCAGGAGGGGTGAGGCTGGATCCAGAACCACCTGCGACAATGGTTTTTGCCCCATCAGGCACTGGGATCTCAACCCAGAATTTCAATGGGCGGGGGAGACTGCGGGAACTATGGGATAGCTATAGAATAACTACCCACAGTGCAACGGTCTGGAAATCGACGCTAGCCCCGGTACATGGACGCACACCGCCGAATTAATGTGCTTAGTGTGGCCGCATACATTCAACTGTATACAATCTGTTTCCAAAATTCGAATTCTGTAAATTCGGATTAATCTCATAGTGTAGACATACCCTTAGTTGCAAATCCAGCTTCCCTTAAACAACCAGAAATTGTATTTTGTAATATCAACCAGCAGAACACCTAGTGTGTTCCCCTATTATCTTCATTCTACATTGGGTTGCAGACACTTAGGGCTTGTCTACATTACCCGCAGGATCGACGGGCAGCGATCGATCCAGCAGGAGTCAATTTATTGTGTCTAGTCTAGACGCGATAAGTCGACCGCTGAGCGCTCTCTGGTTAACTCCGGTACTCCACCAGAGCGCAAGGCACAGGCGGAGTCGACGGGGAAGCATCAGCAGTCGACTCACCGCAGTGAAGACACCGCAGTGAGTAGATCTAAGTACGTCGACTTCAGCTACATTATTCACATAGCTGAAGTTGCGTATCTTAGATCGATGCACCCCCCTAGTGTAGACCAGACCTCAACTGAGGTTAAAGGAACCAAATCAAGCACAATAGAAGTTAGGCATTATGTATAACATCTATGTTGCTGTGCTCAGATCAGTGCTGATAGCACTATCAAAAAGAACTAATTATGGGAAGTAGTTATGTAAAGAGATTTATTTATTTCATCTCTAAAGAGACAATCTGGAAGACTAATCTGATTATTTTTCCAAGTAGAAGGTAACATGGATTATTTTGCCACTTTCCTTGCAACCTTGCCGCTCCTGCTACAAGCATGAGTAATGCTGTTTTGGTATGTAACTCTTATTACTCTCACTGTGAACCTGCACACAAAGCACAAGAGTTTGGTAAGGATAAGGGGCAGGGGGAGAAGTCAAAATTTGGGGGCTCGAGAGTAGGAGTAACACACAAATAACAAAAAGTTATCAGGCAGCAAGAGGGATTAGAAAAATATTACTCTAGAAAAACGTTTGACTGAGGGGTCCTATGGACTACAGCCTCATTAACTATACAACTCTACCTTATTCTATCCCATGCTGAATAAGGCAGGGATCTTGTGGAAAAAAGTAGAATGTGATTATGCAATTATAGTAGGGACAAAATTAACTTGGTCAGTCACTCATTTTCGAACGTCTGTGTTCTTGACTTTTCAACCTTAGCATTCTTTTGATAAAGGGATTTTTCTAATGAAAAAATATAATGTACAGCTAGAGAGCTGGCATAGATTATTATCAGCTATAAATATGCACAGAGTGGGGGATATTACTCTTCAAGTTCACTTGACAGGGACAAGTCTCTTGCACAAACTTGCTATCAGTTCCCACACCCACAAAATAAAAAAGTATGAAGATATTAAATGAACCATGGAATAAAATAACTTTGAAATGTGCTTCATATGTCCTTGGAGGCTCCTCTCTTTGTCCACTGACCTTCAGACAGAAACTAAACAGAGCCCTAGTGTTTATGTGCTAGTCTCCTTTATAGCGTGTCTTCCTCCTCCATCTGAGTTTGGTTGCTGTGTATGGACATATAAACATCAGAAGACTAATACATCATAGCTCCTTAGAGCCTTACTAATATTTACTGGTAACACATTTTTATATAAATAGCCAGATTTATACATACAGGGACAAATGAGAAAATTATCAACAAACATTCAAAACTGGGACAAGTGCCGACTAGTGCCAAAAGCAAAGGCTAGCCAGGCGGCTGGCTGCTGTGCAAGAGACTTGGAAAGAGAAATCATTTTACTCCCTTGGAGCTGCAGCCTCCCCTTTTTCCTCTCCCTACTTGCCAAGGTTTCTTTTTAAAAGTGCACACTGCCTTTACAGAGCCCTCCTTACCAACAGGAACACTCCTAGCACCCAAGGGCCAAAGGAGAGAAGAACTTGCCAGAAGCCTCATTTACACCTGCGGGATATGGCAGCGAAGTTGAGTCTTCTCTTATCAATCAAGGCCATTTTCCATTAAGCTTTTCATTACCAGTCTAGGCACAGACAGATACTGGGCTGGTGCAATGTGTTCTGGTAACAGACCACAGATAAGGTGGTGGAGTAGGGGTGAGATGTGTAACCGTAATAAAGTATCTTCCAAGAAAAGTACATTGCTTCTGGTAGGTGTGACGACCATAGAGTGTAAGGAAAGACAGTTTAATTCTGTGTCCTCAGAGAGATTTGCTATATCTCATCAAAAGGCTCTGTCTTGTATTTTTATTTAATTTTATATTGATATAAAAACAAGCTTACCCCAAACCAAATTATGAAAGCAGCACTACAATGAACATCTTGTAACAGAGACACTGAGTACTGTAATAAATGCCAGAAGCTTTCTAACTGGCCTTCCTCATGGTACACAAAAAAAAATTTCAGCAAGAGCACTGAATAAGGAGACTTGGGTGTCCTCAGTTGTGTCCCTGGTTCAACAACCATGAATAAAATGTATCTGTCTGTATGGGGGAGTGGACTGAGAGCCACATGGATAAGCCACAGGACCTCTTGGCACATGAGCAAACCAACACGTCATAAATAATCTCAGCCAATTCTGAATGTGAGAGTGAAGCTCATAATTAAAATACATGTTGATTTCTGACCCTTTCTATTGTTAAAAAAGAAGAAAAGAAAAATATTAACACCGACACCATAGAGTGGTGTCACCAAACCAACATCCTTATTCCCCTCAAGGCTGGGCAGGCCTATTTTTTCTCCAACATCATAGTTCCCTTTGGTCTCAAGTCTTAGGTGCGTCCCAAGCCATGAAGAGGGTAGACAGCACTTGTATGTCTGGCAGGCCTTCAGGGTGCACATGAATAGATACCGTGCTCCATGTGCATCCCTTGTACAAAGAATATAAGTGAAAGCTCCGTAATGCAGTACACTGTTTTCGCTCGCTCTAATGTGCACACACAAATTTTATACTGAATTTACAAAATGCTTCACATTTTAAGCAAATAACCTTCACCTGATCAGTCTCAGGTAGGTCAATATATTATAATCCATTTCACAGGTGGGGAAATTTAAGGCCACATAATTGGTAGAAGCAGGACTAGACATCAAGACTTGCTTACTCCCAGTCCTGTGCTTGTTTCTTTAGACCACTGTTTCTTGGGGAAGGGGAGGAGGAGTGTCACAAAAAAACAATCCATGGGTCATGAAGCCTTGAAAACATTACAGACTAAAGCAAAGAAAATCTTGCTCCCCTACTCCTTATACACCCTTATCCTTTAAGTCCAAGTATTCGCTCAAAACACATTCACGCATATTAGATAAGCATATCAATGATATACTTTTTATTTACTTTTACAATAAATGTAGGGGGCCATGAATTTGACTTCAGATAAGAAGCTGCCAATTTGAAATTGCTGTTTTAGATTATATATATATTGCATCTTGGCCTCTAGTCATCCTACAGTATCACTAATTTTGAATCTTGTGAATTACCACCAGGTTCTATATCGTTTACTTTCTGACTGCTGCTGTATAAAGGGGTCAACTGCTTCTTTGTTCCAACATTTTAAAAAAAGTCAGATTCTCACTTATCACCTGAAATGTCTCTAGGTAACGTTCTGCAGAATGAATTTACAAATTCAGTCGCTGCTGTTTGGAACTGTTTTAAACTTTTTAATCAGAACCAAAAAATAGGGATAATTCATTTTTTTGTGTTCTGAATTATTTGGCCAAATATATCCCTGATGTAATTCCACTGACTTCAGTAGAGATATATCAGGGATTAATTTGGCACAATAAAATTTCAGGTCATATCCTCCTTAGAACATCTCTTGAAGACTGATCCCAGGTAGCCTCCTAATACATGAAATGAGATTTGAATCCTAATTCTTCTAATTTATCTTGGTGGATGTTTAAAAAAATAAAAAGTCTGTAATCTGCAGTCACCAGTGCACCAACAACACAGAGGTTTCTAGTTCTTATTCTGTTTTCAATTTCATACCACTACTTCTGGAGGATTTACTTTCTAAAGCACGGTGGACCAACTTCTTGATCTCAGACTAGCGTTTACTCTCATATAAAACATCACATTGGCTTTTCAGCACATACACAGGAGTCAACTTGGAAAAAAGTGGTGGCACTCTATTCAAATTTCATCTATCCATAATCCCAAAATTCATCCACAACCCCAGAACACCTGGATGTTTCTGGTAAAACATATGAGAAATGAAATACACTATATCAGGGGTAGGCAACCTATGGCACATGTGCCAAAGGCGGCACGCGAGCTGATTTTCAGTGGCACTTACATTGCCCGGGTCCTGGCCACCAGTCCGGGGGACTCTGCATTTTAATTTAAATTTTAAATGAAGCTTCCTAAACATTTTAAAAAGCTTATTTACTTTACATACAACAATAGTTTAGTTATATATTATAGACTTATAGAAGGAGACCTTCTAAAAACGTTAAAATGTATTACTGGCACGCAAAACCTTAAATTAGAGTGAATAAATGAAGACTCGGCACACCACTTCTGAAAGGTTGCCGACCCCTGCACTATATCATCATCATGGTAAATCCCAAAATGACAATCTTCTTGAAGACTGAGCACCACCTAGATCAATCTCTAGCTAGGTCCTTAAGTCTGTCTGTCTACATCCATCATGGGCAATCTTATTGTGCCACCAAAGCTTTTGGTGCTCACCTGATCACTGACCAGATAGTAGTATTCCTTGGTAAATTCAGGGCAACTGCACCTATAATTCCCCTCAGTGGTCCAGCAGGGTCATACATTCTCAGGTTGCCAACTCCCCAGCCATTGCCCTTCTTGGGTGGAGACCTAGTCCTCATTCCCTTCTGACCAGTGTTTTTCCAGGGTGCACAGTTCCCTGCCTTTATTGTGTTATTCCCAGCAGAGACAGACGGCCTAAGCACAGAGGGTTGCTTTCTCTTCAGAGGCTGATAATAGAGGGATTGTCAACAGTTATGTTACCACAGTTCTTTCTATACAAGTCTATTTTATTCTTAAGGTTAAAGCATTACAGAGAAAACAATAAAAGAACCTACACACATGCTAATAAGCCTACCAGAGTTCACCCCAACCCTAACATGAGCTCTGGCTGGAGCTGTCCTTCCAAACCCCAGGCAAAGGGTTTCTTTTGTGGTTACAAGTTCATCACAGCTTCTGTTCAGAACAAGCACACTCATGTTTAGTCCAAACTCTTGGCTGCTTCAGCTTCAAGAGCAATCAACCAGATTGTCCCAGGTGGTCAGCTTCATGAAATTAATATGCCAACCATGGAGCATTGAAACAGACTACATAGATATTTAAATTGCCCTTATCAGGCTTCAGGGTTAATACAAATTAAGATGAATGGGGCAGATATTACTCACACGTAAGGCTGCGAGATAGTCACAGAGGTTACGGAATCCGTGATTTCCAAAGACCTCCATGACTTCAGCCAGCGCTGGCTGGGAGCTGCAGGGTCCTCTGCCGCTTGTGGAGGCACAGAGCTGGAAGGTATCCCCGCAGCTCTCAGCCAACGCAGATGGCAGGGGAGAGCCCCGCAGCTCCCTGCTGCCGCTCCCAACCACCACAGGCAGCAGGGGGGCCCATGCTGCTCCCAGCCACTGCAGGGGGGATCCCCGGAGTCCCCGGCCACGGCAGCGGGGATCCCTGCCACCGCAGGCAGCAAGAGGGACGCCAGAGTACCTGGCTGCTGCAGCCAGCAGGGGGGACCCCTGCAGCTCCCAGCCATGGCGGGCACCAGGGAGGATCCCCAGAGCTCCAGACCGCTGTGGGAGGCAGGGGGATGCCCACAGCTTGGAGCCACAAGCGGAGGGGAACCCTGTAGCTCCCAGCCTCCTCCCCGTCCCAGCTGCCCAGGCTACCCATTTTGTCATGGGCATTTTTAGTAAAAGTCAAGGACAGGTCACGGGCTTCTGTGAATTTTTCATTATTGCCCATGACTTGTACTAAAAATATCTGTGACAAAAACTTAGCCTTACTCATAAGCACATTATGTTAGTCCAGGTTCACTGAAACAGCATTTTACAGTCTCACGTTCGCAAACTTTTCTTCCCAGCTTTCTCAGGGCTAGAAACTATTTCCTGCCCCACCCACCCCACAGAATGAAAGCTTAAATTCTGAAGAAACAGATAGGTCCATCCTAACAGTGACAGCGGGTACTGACCTATTCCAGCTCCGTCCAACCCCTGATGTATATAAGAACATAAATAACATAAGTAACACTTACTGGATGTTTTGCATGTTCAAAAGTCTTGAAGAATTAATCTTCACAGCCCCACTGATGTAGGTGAATGTTGCAATTGCCATTTTACAGATGGGGATACTGAAGGGCAGCTCTCATCCCCTCAGTTGTCTGCAGGATGGCCATGAGGAACAGGGAAGTGCAAGTTGCCTAAGAACTGATAGTGGGCTAATCATGCTTCCTGGGAATCCTGGCCACTGGTCTTATTGAAAATTCCAGGGGAAGGACCCTAAGGACCTTTCCCACAGCCTTTGGGGAGGATCCACTAATCCCAGGAACTCAATTGATTATGGGGGACAACAAAAAAGAAAACAAGGGCGGGTCTGAAGGTCAAAGGGTCAAAAAGAGAGAACCTAAAGGGGAGACCGAGCAAAGAACCCTGGACAGCGCCCACTGCTGCTCGAAGGTGTCAAGGGAGCCAGCGGATGCCACCCAGAGGAACTCTGCCCGGATACGTGAACGGGAGGACTGGAAATAGGCCTCACAGTTGCAAAGAACCCCCTCACCCAACATCCTCTCCCTGGTGTTATAGATGGCCACTTTGGCCATCGCCAGGAGGAGGCTGACAAGGAGGTCCTGCAACTTTGTGGGGCCACAGATTGGGTGTGCATGAATGAGACGATGGGGAGAGAAGTACAGCCAAAAACATAATAAAAGATCTAGGAGGAGCCGGAATAGGGGCTTCTTGGTAGTGGAGAAAAATGGGTGTGGGCAACACAGGCATTCAACTCCAGGAGTAGTGGCCAGAGGACAAGCCCAGATCCTCCCCCAGAGCAGTTGGGATGTCTGTGCAAAGGAGGGACTCGTCCCCGTCCCCAAGGCAGTTGGGGTATGTGTGCAACAGAGGGACTCAGCCCCGCCCCCGAGGCAGTTGGGGGTGTGTGTGCAAAGGAGGGACTCAGCCC
>NW_020664440.1:295708-447231 GCF_002925995.2 Terrapene triunguis
CGAGGCAGTTGGGGGTGTGTGCAAAGGAGGGACTCGGCCCCGCCCCCAAGGCAGAAGGGGCGCTCGGGCCCCAGGCAATGGAGACTAGGGGTTTCTCCTCCCCCCGCACACGTTGAGGAAGGAGGCGGAGACTGGGTCGGGGCCGGGGGACCCACGGAGGGGTGTGGGCTGCCCCGCCGCGGGGTGAGGGGCCGCTCTGGAGAGCACGGTACCCCAGCAGAGGGGGCATAGCCGGGGGCAGGAATGGGAGGCTCGAGAGGCAGGCCGCTCTCGAAGTGACTGCAAGTAGAGGACCTCTCAGTGTCGCTCACATCACATCAGATTCCCGCGTTCTTCTACTGCGCACGCGTGGTGCTTTCCCCCCCCATTGAACCTACACTACGCGCATGCGCAGTATTCCCCCTTTCTCCCACAGGGCGGGTTTAGTGCTCTATGATCCGAGGACGCGCCTTGTGCGCGTGTCCCTGCTGTGTGACGCATGCGCATCCTCACCCGTATCGCCTCTGGACAGGTCGACCTGTCTTACCCCCGGCGCATGCGCAGCTCCGCTCCTTCAGCGGGCTCCGCCCCGCGCCTCCCGCAGAGCATGCGCAGTTGCGTTGCTCCCGTTCGGAGCGGCTTGTGTGACAGCGGCGGCGGGAGTCAGCGAGCGCCCTGAGGAGGGAGGCCCCGAGCCCGCCGGAGCCAGCCGGGGGAGGCGGCCCCAGTCTCCGGCACGATGAGTATCGAGATCCCGCCGGGCCTGACCGAGCTGCTGCAGGGCTACACGGTGGAGGTGCTGCGACACCGGCCGCCCGACCTGCTGGGCTTCGCTGCCGACTACTTCGCCCGCCTGCGGGATGCCCGCGACCAGGAGGCCGCCGCCGGGGCCCGCAAGGGGGTCAACTTCGACGGGGAGCCCATGCAGACCGAGTCCAACGGCGAGGAGGAGCCCGGGCGGGACGACGAGGACTCCGACTCCGACTTCGAGCGTAAGGGCCGGGAGGGCGGCGCGGGCTGGGGGGCGCGGGGAGCCCCTCGCGCCGCGTGGGGGGCCGGCGGGGCGGAGTCCGGGGAGCCGTCCTGCGGGGGAATGTGGGCAGCAGGAAAGGGACGCCCCCTACGGGGGTGCGGCTCCACCTGCCAGGCTCAGGTGCCACCGAGAGCCATACCGGGAGGTGGGGGCACAGCGTTCGTGCAGGAAGGGGCAAGGCAAGTGGTCTGGGCTTGGGTCCCCCCGTGTAAACGGTCTCCTCGGGTGCGCGGTTCCTTATTTCCGACTTTTTGCGGTCAAAGTGATGGGCAAAGCGAAAGAGCGACTGACAGCGGTAACGCTGGTAATCCTCGGACCGTGAGTGCGCCCCTCGGGAAATGAGGCACAGCTGAGAGGAACGAAGGCAGGGGACTGGCGGGGTCCCCCTTTTCCGAGCGGGAGGGGAACGAGCTAGGGCAGTGGTTCTCAAACTTGTACTGGTAACCCCTTTTACATAGCAAGCCTCTGTGTGCGACCCCCCTTTTAAATTTAAAACACTTCTTTACATATTTAACACCATTGTGATTGCTGGAGGCAAAGTCGGGTTTGGGATGGAGGCTGACAGCTTGCGATCTCTCATGTAATAACCTCACAACCCCCTGAGGGGTCCCGACCCCCAGTTTGAGAACCCCTGGGCTAGGGGCTGTCAGAAGGTTATTCTCCTGTCAGCATTCTTCCCAGGCTGTGTGTTCTCCACTCATCCTCCTGCAATCCTTCATTACTGAGAGATCTGTTCAATGAATTCCCCAACAAAAACCTCAACAGTCCTCATCCCTCCCTAATGTCCTGGGTCATTTTAGCTGCAGATTAATACAAGACAGGATGGTTTGAATGGAAGGGAATCTAGGGCTGCTGTAACCCACACATTATGTCCCTTCGGACATGAGCTTGCATTGGTGTGGAGTCTGCTAGTAATTGTTTCTTAGCTTCCTTTGCTGGGCTTTTCTATCTGTGTTTCTTTGCCTTTTGTTATCCATACTATTGAGAAGCTACATATTTGGGTTCTGAAGTGTTCTGCCCCATAACAAGTAGATATGCAGTTGAAAAGGCAATTTGCTGTACAAAGTTAGGCCTTTATTCCACTGCGAGAGAGACATCCCAAATAAATTTGTTAGTCTCTAAGGGTATGTCTACACTACAGGATTAATCCGAATTTAGATAATTCGAATTTGGGAAACAGGTTGTATAAATTCGATTGTGCGCGGCCACACTAAGCACCTTAATTCGGTTTTAAACCACATTAATTCGGTGGTGTGCGGCCACACTACCCCATTAACTTAAACACAGTAATTCGGTGGTGTGCGTCCACACTAACCCTAATTCGAATTAACAAAATCGATTTAGGCTCTACTCCGTTCGTCGAGGTGGAGTACAGAAATCGATTTAAAGGGCCCTTTAATTCGAATTAACTGGCTCTGTAGTGTGGACGGGTGAAGGGTTAATTCGGATTAAGGCAGCTAAATCCGAATTAAAGTCCTAGTGTAGACCAGGCCTAAGGTGCCACAAGGACTCCTCATTTTTTTTTTTTTTTATCCTGGAGGACGTAGTCAATTGTAAGCAGCTACCCAGTAACTGTCAAAATGGTACTGTAGGGTCTGACTTGAACCATCAAAGATTGAAATGTCCATACTGCTGAGTATGCAGTATGTAAGATCATGTGCTTTTGTGCAGCCTTTACAATACTTACCACAATATGGTTATTTAAGGATAGAGTTGCAACCATAACTGTTTTCCCTTGACTTTGAGTATGAACTTGGTGCTTGATGTTTTTCTCTGTTTATTTAAAATGACACACTATTATGAAGAATTGAAATCTGTTGCTAACTTTATTACCTGGATTATTAAAAGCTGAAAATTCTAAACATCTAATATCCTTTTCTCCATTTATGTGGGGTTTTTCTGGGTAGTAGTGGTGGGTGCTGAGCTCAGTGTACATAATAGGATACATCCACATCCGCATCCCAGCAGTATGTGGGCAATTCAGTTTCCTAAATAATCATAATTAGTTTAGGGCATCTGATGCTTTTTTCTTCCCTGGGGAACTTTCCTTCTCTGTGCACCTGGTGGAGGTGGGAAGGCTCGTATGCTTTTTTTGGTTCCTGTCCTGAGCATGTATAGGGCAAAAGTGAACACTTTTTAAGTGTTTACCCCCTGAAAGAATCCTCTGCTCTGCTCTGCTCTACTGTTGCAATGGAAAACACAGTAGTTATGTATTGGAAGAGCAGATAAAAATTTACCTGCTTTAGGTCTTGTACAGAGTGCTTCCTGGCTTAATATCAGAAGTTTGCAAAATGCCATCTTTAAAGCACCATAGCACCTTTTGGGGGGAAAAAAGCAATCAAAAGTTTCAAGTCCTTTTAAAGTGTTATTTTCTATAAAGTGATATCAGGTAATAGAGGAAGCATCCAATCCACCTGTGAAGGATAAATTTTGAAGCCTTTGTAGTCCTTTTAATGGTCAGTAATAATTACTTTACAAACATTGACATAGTTAGATCTGTTAATACTGTTCACATTTAAAATCTGAGTTGCCTTATATTTTCCTGTACTGTACTAGGTAGGCTAGATCTGTTTTCTGTGTTTTTTGGGGGGAGAGAGAGCTCAGTGGTTTGAGCATTGGCCTGCTAAACCCAGGGTTGTGAGTTCAGTCCTTGAGGGGGCCATTTAGGGAACTGGGGTAAAGATCTGTCTGGGGATTGGTCCTGCTTTGAGCAGAGTGTTGGACTAGATGACCTCCTGAGGTCCCTTCCAACCCTGATATTCTATGATTCTGGAGTTTGGTACACTGAATCAACTCACTTGAGCAACTCAGTTTGTGCAATGTCTTCATCAATTTAATTATTTTAATATTTTGGAGGAGGAGGAGAAGAAATGGGTATTGGTGCTTGTTGATGTGTTCTCTTCAAGCTGTCAAATGCAATTCATTTTGGGTTTGTTTCAGAGCTCTCTTTGGTGACATAACAGCCTCTAACATTAAAGTGCTTTAACATTTAGCAGCATATTCACCAAATGAACAAGTACCTCCATATTTCATAAATCTTTGGAAATAAGGAAGGCCACAAAGCATAGTATTGTTAGCCCCAATTTGCTTTTTTTTGGCTATTAAAAGTAAAATAACTCTTTTTACAGCAAGCTCTTTACACATATTTTGCAACTTATTTGTGCTATTGCACGTTGTAATGCTAAAACAGTCCAAGAGATGAACGTCCTATTTGTAAAGCACATTATGTATGGGCACTACCACAATAAATAATAATCATTAGTGCTAGAACTACTTCTTTTACTTTGACGTTGTTGCAGCTAACATCTATGTGCCTTAACTTTTTGTAATCACAATATTATTTTATACCCAGCTGTGGCTTTCAGAGTCCAAAAAGAAATAAGATTTTAGTGTCTTCTAAAGTTTTGAGGTTTCTTTGCTAGATCTTGGAGGGAAGCCCTAGCAAACTTTGACCAAATTAAATTAGGCCCTTGGTTTTAGAAAGGAAAGTGTGGTTTTAAAAAAACAAACAGATCACCCTGTCTTATATAAAACTCTATAAACTATAGAGTTGTATACAATATATATTTATGTATAAATGCCGAGAGTGTCTGAGACCACACAGCAAACTTTGTCATAGACATATTTTAGCATAACAGGATATATTTTGAAAGTGTTTAAGGACGAACAGGTCTTGAACAAGAAAAATAATGTATATGTAAAAGTGTAATGATTATACATGAGACAACATCTTTGCATCCAAGAACCAGTTCCTACAGATTTAAGTCTGAAGGATTAAATAAAGGTAACTCCTGTTAATGTTAATGGAGTTATATTCAAATTTTCCTTGCATTGATGAGACAAGCTTAGGGGATGTAAAATATTTAAAATAAGTATAGATAGATACAGTACTGTCGAATTTAGTTAAATTATGCATCTAGTACAAGAGGAAATTTTGATAGGTAAGCTCTTGAATACAATCAGCAAATACAAAAAAATTGAATCTGATGAAAGGGGACTCTGCTGCTTGAACATTTGGATAATTATGTATGCTAATATGAAATGGATAGAGGTTTTCATTCTCTTTACTTTTGATTAGTGATTGTTATGGGCTGGCATGCCCTGTGTTTAGGCTATGAAAAAAATAGTAATAAGCCATGTATTTCCTTTCTGTTCTAATCGGGTTCTTGGACATAACATGAAAGCTTTGGCTGTGTGTCTGTTTGTCAGGTGTGATGTGTTATCCAGCTTTTATTCTTTCCATATCTGTATTTGATTCTTAGAACCGTATTTCCTTTGTTACACAATTGAATTATGCTTCATACGAACAATGCAACAGTTAGGGAATCTTCATTTATATGTTAATGAAGGTGTATCAAGAATCTTTAGCAACGCAAAAGGAACGTTTGATTAAAATGCTAACAAAAAGGGGGAAGGAATACAAGCCAAAAGAGAGAGAAACAGGTTAGAATATTGAGATATCTAAATATGTATTTAAGTCGGCAGGGTCAGATGAAATTAATCTAAGGGTACTTAAGGAACTAGCTGAAGCGACATCAGAAGTGCTAGCAATTATCTTTGAGAATTCATGGAGGGCAGGTTAAGTCCCACAGGACTGGAGAAAGGCAAACATAGTGCTTGCCTTTAAAAAGGGGAACAAAGATGACCCAGGGAATTACAGACCAATCAGCAGAACTTTGATACTTAAAAAGATACTGGAACAAATTATTAAACAATCACTTTGTAAGCACTTAGAGGATAAAAGCCAGCATGGATTTGTCAAGAACAAATCATGTCAAACCAACGTAATTTCTTTTTTTGACAAGATTACTGGCCTAGTGGAGAGGAGGGAAGCTGTAGACTTGATATATCTTGATTTTTAGTATGGCTTTTGACAAAATCCCCTGTGACGTTTTAATATGCAAAGTAGGGAAATGTGGCCAAGATGAAATTACTCTAAGGTTGGTGCACAATGGGTTGAAAGATCATACTCCAAGTGTCGTTATCAATGGTTTGCTGTCACACTGAGAGGGAGTATCTAGTGTGGTCCCACAGGGGGTCATTTCTGGGTCTGGTATTATTCATTCTCTTTGTTAATTACTTGGATAATGGAGTGGAGAGTGTGCTTATAAGATCTGTGGGTAACACCAAACTGGGAGGGGTTGCAAGCACTTTGGAGGATGGGATTGGAATTCAACATGACCATGACAAATTAGAAAATTAGTTTGAAATCAACAACATGAAATTCAATAAAGATAAGTGCAAAGTACTACACTTCAGAAGGAACAATCAAATACACAGTTACAAAATGGGGAATAACTGTCTAGGCGGTAATACTGTTGAAAAGGATCCAGAGGTTATAATGGACTCAAATTGAATATAAGTCAGTAATGTGCTGGAATTTACCTAATATTAAAATCTTTAAACAACAGCAACAAAAAAACACCAAAAAAGACCAAACTAAAAACCAATAACCCTGCCTTATTCTGCAATTGCTCTAGTCACAAAAGAGCAAAGAACCATCTTCATTGTTGTGAGTTAGAGTTGGTTGTTTTTTCTAGATCTGGATAAATGGTTTGATGAATTAATACAAAGTTTAAATTTGATCAGATTTTCAATACAGTTCTAATTTTACACTATTGGGAGACCTCACATTTACTTTAGCCTTCTGCTGGGGGAAAAAATCTCTCTTGTAAACTAAGTCAAACTTCAGATACAAAATGTTGATACCTTAATAGGACAATTGAGCCTTCTGATACAAATCTAAGCAATATACAGTGCATAGTAGATGCTAACCTCTCCTACAGTAAGACATTTTATAAACAGCGCTGTCACAGGGGCAGCTCTGTAGTGCCCCATTTTGCAGGGCCAACCATGGTACTGCAGCTGCTCCCTACCTCTGTCCGAAAGCTACGGGTGCGTGCCTGGAGCAGGATAGCCCGTGCCAAAAGCTCAGCATCAGTCTTAACAGTTAAGTAAAAATAACAAACTCAGAATTTGGCTGTTTGTCCCTTTTTAAATAAACACAACTTCAAAGGCAAGTGCTTAATTGCAGCACTTGAAGGCAAGACCCTGACCTAGTCCTGGGATTCTGAGTTAGCACTGATGAACTCTTCCTCTGTGCCAGCACTGTCCCTGAGAAGAAGCAGCCAAGCCTTCTTAATTAGCCTGCTGGCTCCTGATTTGTTAGTGTCTCCTCCTGGCCCTTCCAGTCCTGTGAAGGACCAAGTCTTGGTAGCCTGGGCTTGAGTGGGTTTTCCTTGAGCAAGGGGATGTCAGGGCTCCAACACCTCCAGTAGCGGCCAGAGAAGGCCTGGCAGACCCCATCACAAGCGCCTACTGGTTTGGCTTTATTTTAAGCCCGTATTCATTTTTGTTCACCATATCTCAGTCAAATACAATCCTTGCTTTTATTTATATTAACTTAATAGTCTCTTTTGATGACTCATCTCATCCTGGGAACTTATTTTATGTTTAACATCCTTTGTGCAAAATTACTTCACTTGTATTCTCTATTTACTTTGTTTCCTCATTTTTTAATTGAAACCTAATTTTTGAAGCTTCTGAACTTCTTTAGTTTAATATATTGATATCTCCTCTACACTAGCATGTTTGGTAGCTTTGGAAGCTTCAACTATATTCTCTTTTTTCCAGTGAGAATAATCCCACCCCCCTTTATCTATCTTCATATTTTACCCTTTTTAGCCCTAGTGTTATAATTATTGCCCTGTAGTGCATTGGCTCTAAGTCAGTAGTAGATTACCTATGTAGATACTCTAGTTCTACCAAATGAAAGATTATTTATGCCCAAGAAAAGTGTCATCTTCCACAGCGCAACCCAATGCATTTTTAGAGTATAAAAGGGATGTTTTAGTTTTCTTTGCTCAACTGTCGCCACGTAGGTTTTGCAAGCTAATATTTTACTTTCCTCTTTTCTCCTTGGTTAGCATATTTGTTAGGGGACATTTAAAACAGAACCTTTTTAAAAAAATGGATATTTAGCTTTCTTTACATAAAGAACAATCTGCCTGCTGGTCCCAAGCAATAATGAAATCTTTAATCAGCTCCCCAGCCATCATTCTTTCATTTCTGCTTGCAGTTGGTCCCAGGATACTAGAGAGACAAGGTGGGTGAGGTAATATCTTTTATTGGCCCAGCTTCTGTTGGTGAAAGGCAAGCTTTCGAGTTACTCAGAGCTCTTTTTGGAACCTTATGTATTAGGAAAATGTGTCCAGGACCAGTTGAGCAAATAAACTAATGCTGTCAGTGACATGAATGCAAGCAGTGCGTTTTTTAAATGAGTCTTGTCAAAAGTGCTATCAACTGGAACAGTTGCAGAATTAGCCTAAAGCAACTTTGTAAAACTTGGTTGCCTGTGGTGAGTAATCTTTTAGATCTTGAATATGGGCTAGTTATTCATGGCAGTTTTATGAGGCTGGACTAAAGTTTATGTAATGTATTTTTTTACATTACTGTGAACCTATCGGTACTTAACAAAAAGATTCTTTAAAAGCCTGTGGAGCTGAGAATTGGCAAGATTAAAACAAGAGTGAGTAAAGATTAGTGATATCAGATGAGCCCAACACAGGTGATATGTGGCAGACACTAATGCCTTCACAGAGTTAACCTTGCAACAAAGCCCGATGCCAACTCTGTCCACATATCTATTCAAGTGACACCATCATAGGACCTAATCACATCAGCCACGCCATCAGGGGCTCGTTCACCTGCACATCTACCAATGTGATATATGCCATCATGTGCCAGTTATGTCCCTCTGCCATGTACATTGGCCAAACCGGACAGTCTCTACGCAAAAGAATAAATGGACACAAATCTGACATCAGGAATCATAACATTCAAAAACCAGTAGGAGACAACTTCAACCTCTCTGGTCACTCAGTAACAGACTTAAAGGTGGCAATTTTGCAACAGACAAGCTTCAAAAACAGACTCCAATGAGAAACTGCTGAACTTGAATTAATATGCAAACTAGATACCATTAACTTAGGCTTGAATAGAGACTGGGAATGGCTGAGTCATTACACAGATAGAATCTATTTCTCCGTGTTAAGTATCCTCACACCTCTTGTCAACTGTCTGAAATGGGCCATCTTGATTATCACTACAAAAGTTTTTTTTCTCCTGATAATAGCTCATCTTAATTAATTAGCCTCGTAGAGTTGATATGGCTACTTCCACCTTTTCATGTTCTGTATGTATATATATCTCCTTACTATATGTTCCATTCTATGCATCTGAAGAAGTGGGCTGCAGCCCATGAAAGCTTATGCTCGAATAAATTTATTAGTCTCCAAGGTGCCACAAGTACTCCTCTTCTTTTTGCAGAGTTAACCTGGTGTCCAAAACCACTTGATTTTATTCAGCATTGGCTTGCTTTAATAAACAGTTAAAGTTGCTGAGCATGAAAGGCTAAGATGCCACATTGTTTGTTTTGCATGTCCATAAATCTGCCTTAACCTCTAATCCTATTAATAAGAACAGCTGACAACAGTGGCTTGTAAGAGGCAGCACAACATTTGTTTTACTAAACTACAAAGTCTCTTAATCTCTAAGAAATAATTTCTAAGGTTAGCTCAAGAGTCTTCAATATCAACCATACTGGGAAAAGATAAACTACTAATCAGCTCTTTAGCAAGACATCAATTGGCAATTTTATAGAGTAAGCTAGAACACTAATATAAAGAGAGAGAAATTGTTTTTAATCATACTATTATTGTAGGAGAAGCCCAAAGGTTTTTCAGCACAGGTAGGAATTCTAATGTCCCACCTCTAAAAATGTTTTGATAGTGAGCTGACTAACCAGTGCAGGCCAAAAGCTCTTGCAAAAGATTTTTAAAAACTGGAATCGTTTCCTCTTTTGCTGCTTTGTGATTTATAAAGACACCCTAAAGAGTATTTGTCAAAAACAAAAAAGGTGGCATTTATTTTTTAACCTCAAGAATGTGAGCTCCGGTCTTCCCTATGTGGGAGAACCTTCTGGATGTCACGGAGGGTGTATATTAGCTCTCAGACCTTAATCAGAGGGGCAGGGATGTTGAATCTTTAAGAAGGATGTCTTTTCTTCAAAGTTTTAGTAATTGAATTTAATAGGTATTAACAAAACAAAAAACAGAATTTCAAATAGTTTGACTAAAAACTTCTCTTACATTTGCTCATTTTTCACTCATGACTCTTTTAGTACCATTTCACTAGTACAGGTTGAACCTCTCTAGTCCGGCACCCTCGGGACCTGACCAGTGCCGAACCAGAGAATTTGCCGAACCACGGAAGGTCAATATTGTAGCGGGCGGTTCTCTCTTTATTTTTATCTCGCTGAGGTGAATAAATGGAACAACTCTTGCAATACCGCCTAGCCAAGGCTTACCGTCTCTCTTCATAACAAAGTGTTAGTATTATTACACAATTTTACTGTGGTGGCACAAGGAAATAAGTAGATAAAGCATAAAAAACATAAAATAAAATCGTGCCAGACTAGAGAGGTTCAACCTGTAGTACAGGGGTCGGCAACGTTTGGCATGCGGCTCGCCAGGGTAAGCACCCTGGCGGGCTGGACCAGTTTATTTACCTGCTGACACGGCAGGTTCGGCCGATCGCGGCCCCTACTCACCGTGGTTCGCCGTCCCGGGCCAATGGGGGCGGTGAGAAGCAGCGTGGGCGAGGGATGTGCTGGCTGCAGCTTCCCGCCACCCCCATTGGCCCGGGACGGCGAACCGCGGCCAATGGGGGCCGCGATCGGCCGAACCTGCCGTGTCAACAGGTAAATAAACTGGCCCAGCCCGCCAGGGTGCTTACCCTGGCGAGCCGTGTGCCAAACGTTGCCGACCCCTGCTGTAGTACAATCACCACAGTCTTCTAGGGTAGAAAAACCCTCAATTTCTAATGTAAAAAACCTTTCCCAGACCTTTTACCCATTCTTGTAAAACAACAAGAACAAGTAGTTAAGGTCTGTACGCATCATAAAAAAAGAATGAAAAAAATCTCCGGGGAGAGGGAAGGATTACAGACTAGAGACATGGGGAATGGGAGAGAGAGAAAAGACAAAAATCTAGCATATACTAGAAGAACGGCCATGCCACTGGGTCAGTCCAAAGGTCCTGTCTTCCGACAGTGGCCAATGCCAGGTACCCCGGAGGAAATGAACAGAACAGGTAATAATCAAGTGATCCATCCCCTGTTGCCCATTCCCAGCTTCTGGGAAACAGAGGCTAGGGACAGCAGTTGGGGTGTTAACCTAGTCTTCCCCAGTTTGGTAACCACGTTCTCTCTTTTCAAACCCCCCCTGTATTTTCAGTGGGATACAGTATTCTTTATTAAGCTCTTGTAAATTGTTGCTTTGTGCTACTAAGAAAGTGGTTACAGATGAGGTGAAGTAATTTTGTATATAGTTCGTGAAATGCTTTGGAATTTTTCAGGAACAAACATGCTAAAAATATATTATTTATTAATGCTGAACATTTTAGAATAAAAAATTCCTAACTCAGTTTCATCCATTAAAAGTGCAGTGTCCTGCATGTGCTTACTAATATTTATCAAGTTTTATAAAGAATTTTAACATATACGTTTAGTGCTGCAGTGGGATTAATACAGTAGATAAAAATCTTCTGGGATCAATCTGAAAGCTAAATGGATTTATATGAAGGATTACTGCAGTGCTCTTTACAACAGACTTGTTTATATAAAGAGCTAGTATTTACATCTGAATGATAATCCCTTGAAAATTTTTTATGGTGGGAACTGTAACTTAACTTTATAGCTACACAAATGCACCCCAGTAATTATATTACAAGAGCTTTGATTGCTTCCAGTGACTAAATTAATAAATATGAATGTCAATCAAATAGACATGAGGTTTGTAGAGTTATGCTATTTTGGCTTATCTCTTCTAGTTTATTTTCTGAAATTTTCACAAGTACCACCAATTCTACAAAAATGGCAAGGTGCGAAGCACCTTGTGTCGTCTTAGAATGCTCTTAGCACTGTAACAGATGACTTACGAAGGAGGCAAAGACATAGTTTTGGGAGGTAGGTAGTGAGTATTTCTGAGGAATATTATACAAGATCCATCCAGTGGGCATCACAAAAGGGCAGTAAGGAGACACTAATACCAAAGTGTCAATTCTGCTTAAAGATCTGTGCATACTGAGTCCTTTGTGAAGTCTTGCAAGAGAGAGGCATAAAAGAAAGAAAATATCATGTATAAACTCAGTCATTTTGTCAAGCTGACATCCTTCCCTCAGCTGATGCAGTGTTTGGTGGAAGGTTGTTACAGATGTTACTGTCAGGGTGCAATTCTACATGGGTAAACTGAATTATTCTTCCCTCTCTAGGGAAGATTTACTAACTTCTGCATCCCACTGTGAAGACTAGCAGATGGAGGGGACTGAGAGGGGAAAATTTTGTCTTATCTTATTTTTCATTCTTAGACCTATGTGTCAGACAGTCTGGCGCTCCCTCAAAGGATGGCACTATGTCCAGGGTGTTTTTCTGCCTAATACTCATTTGTTGAATAGTTTGAAAGAGAAGAGGGTGTTCCATCCCTAAACTTCATGTCAAGGCTCTGCTGCAAATTATTTGAGCTGAATAGCACTTTTAAGCTTTGATGCAGGGTTTTTTTCAGCTTTGGAATTTACCATTCTGGAGAATCCTAAGACTTGACAGAGTTTAAGGCCAGAAGGAACCACCAGATGATCCAGTGATCTCCTTTATGTCAGAGGCCGCTGGCACCTTGAACCCAACAATCAAAATCAGACCAAAACATTACAGCCCACTAAAGACTAGGCTGTTATGTGCCACAGGGATAAAATAGGAGGGACTGAAATGCACCAATGCCCTGGCCCCTGAAATGGCATGAAAATGATTGAGATACCCAGAGAATCCTGGCAAGTGACTTGCATCCACCTGGTGCAGAGGAAAATGACACCCTCCCCCCCAAGTCACTGCCAATCTGATCTGGGGGGGAATTCTTTCTCAACTCCACATATGGTGATGCGTTAGACTCTGGAAATGTGAGCAAGAACCAGTCATCCAAGCACCTGAGAGAGAGTGGTTGGTGCCACTTCAGAGCACCACCCCACCCCATCCAGTGTTCCACCTCTAGCCACAACTCTCTCTGATGCTTCAATGGAAGACACCAACCCCTACCCCTCTCTGATCCCCCCCCAAAAAAAAAACATTGGGGGTGCAGGAGGAAAATAAAATTCCTTTTCCAACTCCTGCGGGTGGCTGGCTAAAGTCCTGAAACATGAGTTTTAAGGAATGTAAAACACAAACCAGAAGTGAGCCTCAGAGCTGTGGATCCTGTCCCCCACAATCAGAAGCAACTTTGTCTTACTATTGCACTCATAAATTTACCAGCTCTTAAAACTAATTAAGTTTTTTGCCCCCACAACTCCTATTGGGAGGCTGTTTCAGACCCTCACTCTCTGATGATTAGAAACCTTCATTTAATTTCCAACCTGAATTTGTTCATGGACAGTTATACCCATTTGTTCTTGTGCCAGCATTGTTCTTTAGCTTAAATAGCTCTTTACCCTTTCTGGTGCTTGGTGTATTTATAGAGAACAATTGTATACCTGTTCAGCCTGCTTTTTGCTAGGTCAAACAAGCCAAGCTCTTCCAGTCTCCTCTCCTAACATAGGCACTCCGTTATCCTGACCATCCTAATTGCTCTTTTGTGCACCTGTTCAAGAAAGATTAATTCTAATTGGAACATGGGTGACCAGAATTGTATACAGCATTCCAAAGGAGATCTTACCAGTACCTTGTACAACGCCATTACTACTTCGCTATCTCTGCTGGAAATGTCTTGTGTAATGCATCCTACATTTGCTTTTTTCACAGCCTCATCACATTGGTGGCTCAGAATAATCCTGTGATTGACCAGCACACTCAAGTCTCTCTCCTCTTCTGTTGCTTCCAGCTGATGAGCCCCCAGCTTATAGCAGAAATTCTTTTTAGACCCTAAGTTCATGACTTTATACTTTGTACTGTTGAAGCTCTCCAGTTTTTCTGTTACTCCCATCTTCAAGGTCACCCAGATGTTCCTGTATAATATTCTGGTCCTTCTCTGTATGGACGGTGCCTCCCAACTTTGTATCAGCAGCAAATTTAATTAGCACACGCCTCCTCTTTGTGCCAGGGTGATTAATAAAAATATTCAATAAGATTGGTCCCAGGACTGATCCTTGATGAACTCCACTGGTAACCTCTCTCCAGTCCGATGCTTTGATCAGCCTACTTGTGTCAATTCATCAATGTTTGTAAGTCTCTTGGATCCTACAGTAGTGGAGGCTGTAGGGATGCCTCTTAAAAAAAACAACAACAACCAAAAATCACACTCATGGTTTTAGTTTGTCATTTATTTTTGCAAAAAAAATGACAGATTCCTAAATCCCTGTTTTAAGGGGCTAAATCTTTGTAAGTCCATCTTATCTCTGATTATGTGGATTTTGATTAGATCAGTTTCTGAATGCTTGAGTAATATTTTGATTAAATACTTCTGCAATTTCATGTATATACCATTTTTTTAATTGGATTTAAATATGGGTTATCTCTGATATAGGATAATTAGACTGTTGCTCAAATGAGGGTCAACATTCCCTAATTACAATCTTGCATTTTGCTCCACATGAGTAGTCCCTTGTGGAGTCTCACTGAAGTCAGCCTTATTTCTCACTGTTGGAAGCTTTTGATTACTATGGATATAGTACTTTGTGGTTTAATTGTGGATAGTAATGTGAGGGTGCAATTCCTGGGATATGGGTTTACTTCTGTACACGAATTCTTTTTTCTGAGGACCTGTATAAGCTTTTGTATGTAAAATCTGAGGAGTTAACATTTATCTTAGCATTAAAACAGACTTGTAATGTGTACTATGTGCTGCAAGTTGCTCTGTAACAGTGGCTTGATGTTGCATTTACTAGGCAAAATATGTATTTTTCTTGTGGGTAAGATTTGTAAATGGCAATTATGATGTTTTTAGTAACAATGAGCTAATCTGGAATTTGTACCTTACAGTAGGTTGCACCCGCTGCCATTAAAATAGTATGACATACATTTCTGATAACTTTTATAGTGCACCTCCAAAGGTGAAGATTTCAGCGGCTACTTTGATCTTTCTGCACAAAATCAATTATTCAGGGATAAATCCCCATTGATTTGTAGTACTCAGTATAAAGCAATAAATGATTGCTGAGCCAAGTAGAACACCAAAGCAAAGTTTCTCGGAAATGTTTTACTGAAAAGCAATAAACCCTAATACAGAACATTTTTCTTTTTTTTTCCACTTGAGAGTATGAAAGTGTCTTGATCAGCATTTTTCTTTACTCTGAAACAAAGGTGACTGAGTCTGCTTTGAAGGTGACTTGTAAAGGAGAAATCAGTCATTCTGCCCTTTCTGCCTGTTCTCAGTTTATAAAAAGGACTTCAACAACAACAAAGAAACTGTCTGCTTTTTCTCTTAGAAATATTAGTAATACTAAGTCTTGTCTCCTGTGCCTTTAATGGGGGATTCCTGGGAACTGAGAACCAGAGTGCAGCTTTGTGAACCCTCAGTTTGAATGGGTGAGGGCTCTTTCAGCTTTCACAGAGAGCTTTTTTCCCCACATGTTCACCAAATGTTTGGGTTAAATAAGTATTGATAACAAGCTCTAAAGAGTCTGTTTAAAACACCTTTATCTCTAAATTGCTCAAATTTGTCTCTTATGATGTTGGCACTTGAATATCATGGTGATAGGAGCCTTCAAAATAATAAGTAATAATAAGAGTAATAATTCTACTAGTCCTCCAGCAAACACGGAGAAGTCAAAACCTGATATTTCTCGTGTAAATACAACAACAGAAAACAAAGCATGTTTAATATCTTTCAGGCCTTTTTAGCTGTAAGAAAGAAGCAAAATGGGCACAGACAAAATGTACAAAAGCCTGAGTAGGGTCAACTCTTCCACTACTATTAATACTGAGAATGGAAACTAGTTGCAGCATTTGAGAAACATATGCAATGTGACTATGTAAGGAATAATACAGAGCCTTAAGCTTTTTAAAAAAAAAAAAAAAGGCTGGAATTAGTTTCTAAATTACTTTAATTTTCCATGACAATGGACAACATAGATCTTTAAATTTATAATTTTTATACAGTTTATTTCCCATAACTGTTCCCGTCTAAATGCTAAATATATTCAGTTTTTTCTTGAAGAATGTTTGCCTTTAAATTCATCTAATGATATGGAAGTTTGGACTAAATCAAATTTTTTAGAAGCTGTTCACTCTTACCATTCAATGAGAATGGTAGAAAATAATTGCCAAATGAACATAAGAACGGCCATACTGGGTCAGACCAAAGGTCCATCTAGTCCAGTATCCTGTCTGCCAACAGTGGCCAATGCCAGGTGCCCCAGAGGGAATGAACAGATCAGGTAATCATCAAGTGATCCATCCCCTGTTGCCCATTCCCAGCTTCTACCAAATAGAGGCTAGGGACACCATCCCTGCCCATCCTGGCTAGTAGCCATTGATGGACCTATCATCCATGAATTCATGTAGTTCTTTTTTGAACCCTGTTGTAGTCTTAACCTTCACAACATCCTCTGGCAAAGAGTTCCACAGGTTGACTGTGCGTTGCGTGAATAAATACTTCCTTTTGTTTGTTTTAAACCTGCTGTCTATTAATTTCATTTAGTGACCCCTAGTTCTTGTGTTATGAGAAGTAGTAAACAACACTTCCTTATCTACTTTCTCTACACCAGTCATGATTTTATAGACCTCAATCATATCTCCCCTTAGCCGTCTCTTTTCTAAGCTGAAAAGTCCCAGTCTTATTAATCTCTCCTCATACAGAAGCCATTCTATACCCCTAATCATTTTTGTTGCCTTTTCTGAACTTTTTCCAAGTCCAATATATCTTGTTTGAGATGGGGCGACCACATCTGCATGCAGTATTCAAGATGTGGGCATACCATGGATTTATATAGAGGCAATATGATATTTTCTGTCTTATTATCTAGCCCTTTCTTAATGATTCCAAACATTCAGAGGCAGAAGAAGATCTTGATATCAACACAGACACCCCAACTAAGGAAGAGATCATTCAAGCCATCAAATCCTTAAAAAATGGGAAAGCTCTTGGCAAGGACAACTTAAATGCAGAATTGTTCCAGGTAAATCCTGAGTTAGCAGCATCTGTCCTGGCCCCTCTGTTTACATCAGTCTGGGAAAGGGAAAAAGTGCCAGATGAGTGGACCAATGGGGTTATAATGAAGATACCGAAGAAAGGAACTCTCTGTGATTGGAATAACTGGTGTGGTATCACACTTTTGTATGTGCCAAGCAAAGTATTGTGTAAGATCATAGTCCAGCGTATATCAGAGGCAGTTGATAGCGTTCTCAGAAAAGAGCAAACCGGTTTTCGGAAAGGGCGTGGATGCACAGACCAGATCTTCACTCTACGAAACATAATAGAACAGTCTTTAGAATGGGAACAGCAGTTCTACATAAATTTCATAGACTTTGAGAAGGCTTTTGATAGCATTCACAGGACCAGCCTATGGCACATTCTATGGGCATATGGAATCCCTCTCTGTATAATGAACATCATCAAAAGCTTTTATTTCAACTTTACATGTAGTGTTGATTACAGTGAGCTCAGTTTTGAAGTCAAAACAGGAGTACATCAGGGGTGTATCACGTCTGCAATCCTCTCTAACATTGCCATTGACTGGGTAATGCAGCGTACAACAGGAGACATGCCAAGAGGCATTAATTGGACACCCTTCTCATCCCTGGAAGACCTGGACTTTGCAGATGATGTCGCTCTCCTATTACAAGAAAAAACAACTTGACTCAACACATTCAGCCAGCAAATTGGACTGAAAATCAATCGCAATAAGACAGATATCATGACTTTTAATATTGCCTCACCATCACCAGTACGGATAGAGGATCATGTTCTTACCAATGTAGAAACATTCACATACTTGAGCAGCACCATCAGCCGGGATGGTGGAACAGGCCAGGACATCCAGAACAAAATCAGTAAAGCCAGGGGCACCTTCAGGAGCTTAAATACTGTCTGGAAATCATCAAAATACAACACCAAAACCAAATTCAAGATTTATCAGAGCTGTGTACTTTCAACATTACTTTATAGTGCAGAATGCTCGGGAATGAGAAAGTATGACATATTCAAACTGTCTTCATTCCATACAACCTGTCTCAGAAAAATCCTCTGTATCTTTTGGCCCAGAACAATCTCAAACCAAGATCTGTTGACACAGTGCAGCCAAGAAGATATGAGCTCCATCGTTGCCAGGAGGCGTTGGATTGGCCATGTGCTTCGGATGGAAACTGATTCCATCACTAGAGTAGCAATAAGATGGACACTTGAAGGCAAACGGAAATGAGGCCGCCCGAAAACAACATGGCAAAGAGCTGTGGAAACCCAGCTGAAAAACCTGGGGCACAGCTGGGGAACCATTGAAAGACTTGCCAGAAACGGATAGGAGTGGAGGAGCTTCGTCGCTGCCCTAAACGCCAGAGGTGTAATGGGAACATGATGATTCTGAAAACTGACCATTTATTCCTACCCTTTGTTTCCTATCTTTTAACCAGCTACTGATCCATGAGAGGACCTTCCCTCTTATACCATGACAGCTTAGTTTTTCGCATGAAGTTTATAATTTACCTATACTTTCTATTAGACAAATTTAAACTTCTGTATTTTCACAAAATCGGGGAAATAGTTTGGTTACTCTTAGAACTGTTTCTGTCTTGTACTGAAATGAGCATGGTATCAGTACAGCCACTTACAAATTTATCAGTAATTCAGTATATGTGGTTTCAAGGCACAATGTGTATAAAGATTTGAATCTATTTCAGAAGTTTCCTCTCTCAGAATATCAGATCCTGTATTCTTATCTTTGTTCTTGAACATGGTCTTTTGCAGTGAACTCTAATACATCACCTCTGTATTTCTCCCCATTTATCAAATATTTAATAGTCTGTAGTGAACTATTTTATTTCTAAGACTTCATTATTTTTACAACTGTATGATAGAACATTTTACTGCATTATAACATATTCTAAATTATAATTGTTTTAATTGTCAAAATGAACAAAGTTAGCTTGGTACTGTATTATCCTTGCTTTTTTATTATGATTCTGATTTTGCTAATTTGCAATGGTTTTCTGTCACTAGTGTAAATTAGTAAAGTTGCACTGTAAATTAGTAAATGGTTGAGTAATCCAGTGACAGAAGCTCTAGATACTGTATTACTGGTGTGTAAATCAGAGGTTCCCAAACTGTGGTTCGTGGCAAGTCACTTGTTGCTGGCTCTCCCCACTTCCATTTGGTCTGTTCTCAAATGGGAGGGAGAGTTGCTGTGGTTCACTTTTTTTTAAAAAAAAGGGACAAAATGCTAAAACAGCTAAAATTATACATTTTTCTTAATATTTTTTCCTGGTAAGCAACTGCTTTAGCTCTCCCATGGATGTTATGCTATTGCAATTGAGAGAGGCAGTGGTCCATGTGATAACAGATGGGAGGGACATATCCATGAGACAAAGGTGTGGTCCACCTATAAAAAAGCGGAGCTTATAGAAAAAGTTCTTCCCTCTAAGTAATGTGAACAAGATTGGATGGAGGAAAAACTAACCCCTGGAACTAACAAAGTGTCTGCAAAATTCATCCCTGCCGTTTTGCTTGGCTTGATGAATCCCTTTACTATGCTTCATCCGTCTCCTGCATTGTAAACTGTTCAGAGCAGAGACTGTGTATTTGTACATATCTAAAATATCTATCATACTGGTGCAAATTAAAAGGGTGAAGTTACCATCATGAAAGTCTTTTAATAGATTGCAATATTGGATCAGTCATTAGAAGCTATGAAATTGGGTTTTAATGGAAAAATACATTCGCTGAATTGTCAAAGAAATATAATGGTGCCATTTGCAGCAAAACTGAAGAAATGGCATGGCCATTTCCCAGCAGAGTGACAAATGTATACAAGTGACCTGTTACAGACAGCAACAGGGTGAAACTGCTCCGAAGGGATTAAGGTAGGTGCTATGGTAATACAAATAATAAATAAAAATAATATGACTCAGCAGGGGATTGAAGGAAGAGGTGTGTCCTCTTTCAGGGGCTGAGAAACAAGGAGAAAGGTACTGCAACCTATTTTGTTTTATGTTACTTCATGAATGTTTTGTGTATGAATAATTGTACCCTGAGGCCAGGGCCTGAAACAGACTCTGGCATGGCATGGTTCATTCCTGAGCTGGTGAGTTAGCCCACCAGCTTATACAATCGTAACTTTATAGGAGTGGAGGTACTTTCTTCCTATTCCTATGAAAATGTACAGTACAAAGTTTCTGTGAAACCTCCAGTTGTTTCATATTTTCATAATGAGGGTTCTCTGTTTTCAGCCGAGCACTTTCACATGAAGATCAAAATATTATGCTTAATTTTCATATCTGTATACATTTTAATTAAGTTTTGAATTTTTGAGTTCATGTGTATTCTTAACATTCACTGTGCTACATGATGGTAGCTGTGACATGATTCTAATTAAGGACTGCACATTGCAGGCATCTTCCAAATATTAATGTGTGCTACTGCAGAACAAACTGTGAATTCCCTTTAAATACAGATTACTTAATGAAAGTAGTATTTTCAGCCATAATATTTGGTTTCTGGTAAAAGTTTAATAGTAATCAATAATGCAGTTTCACAAGTACTCCTGTTCTTTATATAGACAGAAAAACCTCTTCCATCAGTGTAGGAAGAGTCTATGCTACGGTGCTCCAGTGGCACAGCTACAACACCATAGGTATACCGTCATAGTGTAGGCATGCCCAAAGGTTGTGTTAACTCTAGAGAATTGAACCACTTCTTACACTGTACTTTGCTCTTGTCGTTGCGTTGCTTGCTTGGTACCTATTGCACAGTGGCTAGCACAGCTCTCTGTATCAGTTGCTTTTGAGAGCTATCCAGGGAAATTGAAAGAAGATGTCAAACTGCATGATTCCCAGGCAAATTTCTATAAATTTTCAGGTGGAGGATGTTCTGGCATAAAATATAGAATTTGCTGCAATAATCACTAATCCTCTGGGGCCTCCAGAAAAGCTGGCAGTGTGTATGTGAGATTAACTTGTTCACTAGATGGAATGCTGTTTTTGGATCTGGACCATAATCAGACTCGTGGGACTGAATTGTCTTTGAGACCTGGGATAAGCAACAGTGACTGTATAACTTCACAGTGAGGAACTTGGATCTGTCCCTCTGTGGTGAGCTAGCCTTAATGTAGCAGTGCCAGATCTCCAAGATGAGAGCACCACTCTGTTGGGCCGAGAGAGAGAGAGAGTAGTGTTGCCTTTATGGCTACCCCATATAGTCAGTAGTTTGGGATCAGGAAGCCCATGGTGGGAGCTACTATTGTGGAGGTTTGCATAGTGATACATAGCATATTGCAAGGGATTGTAATCAAGGTGATCAGTGCACCAGAGATAACGGAGAGGTTTAAACAACTGGGCTTCTGAATTGTGCAGAAGCTGTTCAGGAAACCCATCTCCCCATATTCTGTGATACCACCTCCAGTAAGTCAAGGAGTATATTAACAGAAAGGGCTACTTTTCCATGGTGATGCAGTATAAGTTCTTGGATGTGTAGGTAGAGTGGTCAGAGAGCATGATTTCCAGAATTTTCAAAAATTGGAGTTTTCAAGATTGGGCAGAGAGGGACTCTATTTCCAAAAAACAAACAAACAAAAAAACCCAAGAATACACAGACATAAAGATTTCCATTCTCGCCTTGATTGAGTGATACTGCAACGCTCACTCTTACTATAGGCTAACGAGCCAGTCTCATTTACACAAACCCAAACAAATGCTGATTAAGCTGTGTGTTCAATTTGTGTTGCATGGTGATGAAATTTCAATGACTATAGTATAGTATAATATATGCCTGCTGCATTTTGTATAACATATGAAAGCAAAGGTGATGTTTCTGGAGCAAGGATGCAGTGGTACTTGCAACCATGGGCACTGAAACGGGGGGCCCTTGTCCCCCCATACTTTTTACCAGGCCGTAAGGGTGAGCGACATGGAGGAGGGGGTGGAGAGGAGTGATTGGGGGCAGGGGCTTGTGGAGGGAAGAGGCGGCATGATGGTGGGGGCTCGTGGAGAAGGGGCAGTGCAAGGTCGGGGTCTTGGTAGGAAGAGGTGATACGAGGGAGGGGTCTCAGGGATAAAGGATGGAGCAGGGCAGCACAGTGGGGCAGGGCCATGGTTTGGGAGCCTCTGGCCCCTCCTCCCATTTTTAGCCTGCTTCCGTCACTCCTGCTTGCAAACCAGTGGACAGCTGGACAGACCAGCTTACACCTGAAGCTCTTCTCATATTAGGACAGCTTGCAGTTGATATACTTCCCTAATTTAGAAGTGCTTTGTAAATGGTAGTGGGAAATAAGGAAAGGAAAATTGGGGGGAATCAGAACTAAATATATTAGTTTTCATTAGGCAATATATACAGATACGTTGGGTTTCTTGTGCGTTGCATGTAACTTGTTAATTATCTGAATTACTTGATTTGTATAGTTACAGTTTATGGAGCAGTGAATTGATATTGATAGGGCAGTAATTACTAGCATTTATTGCCTTTATGTGCTGTGGAAGATGTGGGGGATTACATTTGTTGTTATGGTTTTATATATGCATTTCTCCATACTCGTATTAGTTTTTGTGAGGGAGTGTAGGGAGCAATGAACGTTGTTTTGATAACAGTATAATGTAGAAATTACACACGTCCCCCCAAAAAATGTCTGTTATACCTCGAGCAAAGCAAAACTAAGGCTGTGTCTACACTGCCACTTTCAGCGGGAAAACTTTAGTTGTTCAGAGGTGTGAAAAAACACCCCCCGAGTGACAAAAGTTTTAGCACTGAAAAGCACCAGTATAGACAGCGCTTTATCGGCGATAAAGCTACCACCGCTCGTTCAGAGTGGTTTTTTTATCACTGGGAGAGCTCTCCCTCCTTAATGTGTGTGAGCTACAGAGGATAAAAAAGATTATCTGATAGGTTCATAAAATGCATCTCATTAGGATTCTAATTTTTTCTACTATGGTTTTGTAAAGTGGAATGCCTGGGGAATGCTGTCAGGAGGCTGGAGAGTAGATGTTACAATAGGTAGCATTGTCCTGATTTTGAAGAAACTTGGGTAAAAATTGGGACATGTTTCACAGGATTCTTAATTTCTTGCTGCTTAGAGACCTATAAGGCATCTGCTTTGTTTTTCTGCTTCATCACCATTGCAGTCTTTTATACTCCTGTTTCTGCAGATGCAAGAGAACTTACTAAGCACTCCAGAGTTCGTAGGCTTCAATCCTGCCGTTGGATCTACAAGGATATCCCCTTGGGCTACAAAAGTCAGTGGGGCTCCTGAAGGTGCCGGAGGCCACTTGTGTAGATAGAATTACAGGGTGAGGGCCTTTAGTTTGTGCAGAGATTCAGACAACCTATGTTTGCTCCATATTGATTGATCAGTGGGATTCCTTTAGTGTGCTGCAGGTGAAGGAAGTTTATATTTTCTGTTTGCTAGAAACTGGTAATTAGAGAGAAAATGTGGGTGAAGTAATGTCTTTCATTGGACCAACTTCTGTTGGTGAAAGACACAGGCTTTTGAGCCACAGAGAGCTCTTCTTGAGGTCTTGGAAAGGTACTACCAGAGTCACAGCAAAATACAAGGTGGAACAGATTGTTTAGCCTAAGTAGTTAGCACACATTGTAAGGGACCATTCAAGGTAAAGTGGCCCCGTTAACACCTCTGCAGTCATAGGATAAAGGGGTGGAGGCATTAGAGGGTTACAGATTGTTCTAATAAACCATAAATCCAGTAAAAAGAACGAGGAGTACTTGTGGCACCTTAGAGACTAACACATTTATTTGAGCATAAATTTTCGTGGGCTAAAGCCTACTTCATCAGATGCATGCCACGAAAAGCTTATGCTCAAATAAATGTGTTAGTCTCTAAGGTGCCACAAGTACTCCTCCTTCTTTTTGCTGATACAGACTAACACGGCTACCACTCTGAAACCTGTCAACATAAATCCAGTGTGTCTTTTCAATCCATGATTTTTATTTTCTAGCAGAGTAATGAATGTAAGTTCCCAAGCTCGTCTTTTGAAAGTGCTGTGCAGGTTTCCTTCGAGGTTGAGGACTGATAGGTCAGATATAGAGTGATTGCTTTGTGAGAAGTGTTCACCCACAGATGATAAGGTCTTTTTGCCTTTTATCATTTTCCTGTGTGCATTCATTCAAGAGCATACTGATTGTCTGGTTTCATGCACATAGTTATTGGGGATTCAGAAGTGGGGATTGAGAAGATTTTTTCAGGATGGGGTCCCCATTGAGTATGGGTTGTAGTTGTTTGATGATACCCCATATGGGTGCCAGTGTGGGGTGCTAGGTGACAACCAACGGTGTGCAGTCAGAAGGGTTTTTATTTCTATATAAAAGCAGGTTCTCTCAGGGTATTTTGGTGGCCTGTTCTATGATGCGATCTACTTCTCTGGTGAAATGTCCTTGTTTGGTGAAGATGGTTTTAAGTGTGTTAAGGTATATATCCTGGACTTATTCCTCAGAGCATATTCAATGGTATCTGAGTACCTGGCTTTGGATAACAGATTTCTTGGTGTGTTCGGGGTGGTCACTGGATCTGTGAAGGTAGGTGCGGTGATCTGTGAATTTCTTATATATGGTTGTCTGTAGGGTTCCATTGTTGAAACTGATGATGGTGTCCAGGAAGTTGCTAGTGTGGGCATGTTCCAGATAATTTAATGGATGGGTGGTGATTGAATTTGGAGGGGAAATCTGAGGGAGTTTAAGCCGTCTGTCCAGAGGATGAAAATATCATCGATGTATCTCAGGTATGTCATTGGTTTGGTGGTGCATTTGTCCAGTAATTCTTCTTCAAGGTGGCCCACAAAGAGGTTGGCATATTGGGGAGCCATCCTAGTACACTTGGGTGTTTGCGTGGTTTGGACAAAGTGTTTGTTGCTGAATGTAAAATTGTTATGGATGAAGATGAAATGGATGAGTTTGGCAGTGTGTTTGGGGTGGCTATCTGAGGGTTGTCCATTGTCTTGTAAGCATTTGAGGCAGACAGCTATGCTGACATTGTTAGGGATGTTGGAGTATAGGGAAGTGACTTCCATGGTGGTGAGAATAGTGTTCTAAGGGAGGCTGTTAATATTGCGGAGTTTGTGGAGGAAGTCAGTGTGTCCTGGGGGAAGCTGGCCCTTAATGGTTTGAGGATGGTTTCTGTGAGTCCCAATATTCCTTCAGTAAGGGTGCCATGACCAGATATGATGGGTCTGCCTGGCTTCCCTTGTTTGCGTATCTTGGGAAGCATGTAGAAGGTCCCTGGAGTGGGTTTGTGGGGGAAGAGTTTGTAGAGTTTCTTGTGGAGTTGTTTGGGGAAGGATTTGATGATATCATTAAGCTTCTGGGTAAATTGTGGTGTGGGGTTTTCTGGAAGAGAGCCCTGAAAATCTCTGGATATCCACTTTATATCCGCTGACCATGTTTGTGGATCGCGGCTTAGATGGAGATACAAATTTGTATCTGTGCAGGGCTCTATCTGTGAGTTCTTTATAGTAGATAGTATCGGAGAGTTGTTAGCTGGCCTCGTTAATGCTGTCAGCGTGGTTGAGAACTACAGTGGCGCCCCTTTTGTCTGCTGGTTTGATCACTATCTGGTAGTTAGATTTCAGGGACTGCATGGCCATCCTCTCGGCGGTGGAGAGATTATAGTGGATATGTTTATTAAGGATTTCATAGTCAAATATTTTTCACTCTGTGGTGTCCAGTCAGATGATTCTTTTTTCTTAATATTGTTGGTGGGGACGTGGTAATTGTGAGTGGTGTCATCGTAGTGAAAAAATTCTTTGAGGCAGAGACGATGGAAGAGTTCTTCTAGTTCTCCACATGTTAGTATGGGATCAGGTTCCATGATGGGGGAGACGCTAAGTCCCTTAGAGTACAGATAATTCAGCTTGAGTGAGGCGTAGTTTTGATAAATTGATGATGCTTGGGTATTGTGTAGTGTCCTTGTGGTGAGTTCGGGTGCCCTGGTTTCTTCTGGAGGTGGTGTTCTGTGGGTTATGGAGTAGTTATAGTTGGTTCCACTCTGTTTTTGTGTTGCATGGCTGTCATCAGCAGGTGGTTTTGTTTGTTTTTGATAGTTGTTGTTTTGGATTTCTGGCATGATTTCCGGGTAATTTTCAAAGTACTTAGAAGTATTCTTTTGGAAGGATTGGTATTGGATTCTCTCTCTCTCTCTCTCTCTTCTCCCCCTCCCTCCCTGGATAAGGGCCAACCTGGAAGAAAATGCAAAGGTATCTGCAGGAGAAGCAGGTGATCAAAGCTGGCATTGTTGGCAAAGCAAAGGGAGTAGCAGACGATGTCGTTGTAGATTGTAAGTTCTGTGGGACAGTGCCTCTGCTTAGCTCAAGTTTATTCAGTACCTAGCAATGAGGCTCTGATCCTGATGTCTCTTGGCAGTGCCATAATATACATTTTTAATAATAATGAAACTTTACTTAGGCCTGGTCTACACTACACGGTTGGGTCGACATAAGGCAGCTTACATTGACCTAATTGCGTCAGTGGACAAACTACAACCTTGTCCCACCAATGTAAATGCCCTATTACACCAACATAATAATTCCATCGCCACAAGAGGCATAGGGCTTATGTTGGTGTAGTTAAGGCGACACAGTATGTGTAGACACTGCATTACTTACATTGGCTGTTGGTTGTCTTGCCAATTTCAAGGCTCCATGCAGGAGCCGGCTGTCCCTGGCTTCCCACTCCAAGCTGATCTGCTGCCCGGAGGCTCCCTGCTCTGGAAGGTAAGAAACCTGTGCGGCTGCGCCGCCTCCCTCTCCCCGCCCCCCCCCCCCGCCGGGAGCGGCGAGGCAAGAGCTGGGCTTCAGGTGGGGAGCAGTGCAGAGGTCTCTCAGCCCCCCACACTGCCTCTCTTTGGTCTGCGAGGACGTGCACCATTGACAGAAGGAGGGTAGTGTGGACATCAGCCACTGCAGTAATTACTACGGTGGCTGTAAGTCGACTTAACATAGGTCGACTTAGGGCTGTAGTGTAGACGTGCCCTTAGAAAATACTTTGCTCTTAATAATATTGTTTTAATTGTGGTTTAGGTTTTATTCATGCTGCACTCGCTGACCCCCAGTTTTTTTACTTGTTGCCATGAAAGTTGCAAAGCTATGCCATGTTATCCTTTCATGAAAGAGATGTTGTACAATTGTGAATTGCTGAATTTAAACAATTACAACAACTTTAGAGAATGTTAATTCCTAAAACTATCTTCTCAGCTATTGAGACATTAACAATTTGTTTCTACTTATTTAAAAATGGTTCTTAAGTTTTCAAGTAGGTTGTATCTTTCAGTCTATGTTAATTATTTGTGAAGAGTCATTGCTGTGTGCTAGTGGTTTACAGATGAATAAGACTCTCTCTGCTCCAGAGGTATTAGGATCTGATTTTCAAAAGCTCTGAAAATTGAAGCCAATGAAAGGTGTAATTGATCAGCACCTCTGAAATCAGGCCATACTAAAATTAGGTGAAGTACAGGCAAGGGAGAGAGAATGCATCTTTAAAAGAAGTGTGAGTTGAGTTGCTACAGTAGGACATAAATCTTGTTAACGGGTAAAATTTTCAAAAGTGCCCAAGTCCAATGGAAGCTTAGGCTCCAAAGTCAGTTAGGTTGGGATTGTCAAAAGCACCGATCTTTTAGTTTAATAACTTGTATTTCTGATATGATGGGAGTCCAGTTAATGAGGGTGAGGCGCATGAGAGCAGAGTTGAGTAGGTAATTGTGGGAAGGAAGCCAAAAGTGAGCGTTTAGGAGAGACTCAAAAGAGAGAAAGGTTGGGACACTGTTCTAAGTGTTGGAAACAGTGTGGGAAAATATGTATAAAATTACCTATGATTCTGACCAACTGGGAAATGCTTCAGGATTCCCTAGACAGGATACACCTTCTATTTTTATAGCTAAGTTTTTTAATTGTTTACAAGTCTTAAAATGTTTTGTATACTCTTAATTTCTGAAGACTCCATTATTCTGGTTCCCCCAATTGCACTGCCATCTTCAATTCCTCGTTAGACTTCTCCCCTCAAAACTTCCCTGTCTAGGTGCTTTCCAAATTTTTTGTGTTCTTCAATATTTCAAAACAACTTTCTGTACCAACTTCTAAAACCCTTGGTACATGCCTTATCTCACTGTGACTACTGAATTGTCTTTAGTGCTGCTTCTCTGACCATATTGCTGCACTCTTTTTTTCAAATAATTTTCCTGGATTAGTCTTTCAGAATCAAGCTTAAGTTGCTCTTCCTCACTCTCAAGACTCTTCATGACAGCCTCACCTACATCTCAGCTTGTGTTTTCCTCCTACACCCTGTCTCTTGCTCTATGCTTGCTTTCTAGTCTCCTCCCACTCGTTACTTTGTACCTCTTTTCGTGACTTTCCCTATACTATGAACATCCTTCCTCTTCTGTGTATTATAAAAACTCCTCTTTCAAATCCTTCATGGACTTCAGTTCCTAATCTCCTCTATTGTGCAGTTCTCATACAGCCAGATCCTTAATCATTATATGTGTTGTATCATTCTAATTTAGATTATACCTTAGGACTGGGACCTTGTTTGTAAGGAACCTTGTACACCTGTGCTACTATATAGATAAACTTTATAACCCTCCTAAAAATGAACTATTTTAAAAAAAGTTTTCAGCATTTGTCAAGAACTCTGAAACATGTCAGCAAGAAATAGAGAGGTCTGTGTGGATCATGTCATTGCAATGGTAGATAGTATGGAATGCTGTTTTGATAGTGCAAGTCACAAGAGAATGAAAAAGTGCTTCAATCAGGCTGCATTAACTCCTTAGTGCTGAGGGTTGGGGTTTCCTTGCATCACACAATTTTGGTGTGAAACCTTGACATGTTGCCTCTAATGACTTCAGCTGAGCTACAAAGTGGTATATTAAATAAAAAGTTTAAACCAGCCTTCAAACCAATCATAAAAATGTACCCGTCCAGGCAAAATTTCTACAAGCCTATCGTTTAAATCATCAGTTTTTAATGTAACCATAATTATATTACTTGCCAACCAAAAATATTACTCTTTTTGGATAAGTAGCATTTTTCAAGGATGGTGGAAAGTAATCTTCTCATGTTCTTTTAGTTCACCAGTTTTGATTTGGGATCTGTGTGTTATAGGGAGAGCTGATAGCAAGCGTTTATTTAGGATGACTAATATTTTCCACTGTAAAAAAAAAAAAAATGTACATACATTTTAAAGAAGTTTGGATTCCTCCATTGTTTGCAGCAGATCTTGAAGATTCGTGACCGAGAGAAGTTACTATTATTTGTTCCATGAAACCCTTCTCCTGGCATCAGGGGTAGGAGCCCAACCACCACTTTGGAGCTGGGCGAGAGGAAACTAGCCAGGGATTCCCCTGCTCATCCCTTGGATGTAGCCCATTTCTTCCATCCCTGCTTCCCCAAATAACAGCTGCTTTCTGCTGTCAAACAATGCAGGTAGTTCTGTAGCTCAAGATTCAGGATTCAAACTCTGAGGAAGATACATGATGGAGCGAGCAGTTGTTCCAGATGAATATAATAGAATTTGTTTTTACCTCATTTCCTAGGAAATTATATTTAAAAAAATACTACGTTAAGAGTTATTTAGGTTGTAAAGTCAAGCACTCAAAAGCTGGGAAATGATAGGATTATGATTGCCTGTGCAGCCTTAATTCCACCCGCTTGTGCGTGTGCATTACGCTACAATTTTTAATTGCATGATCATGTTACTTTTTCTACAGGACTCCAGCTTTATTCAATGCACAGGTTGGACATCTAAGAGGCAGGATTAAGGTTGCATGGGCAACCATACATCTGGCATTTTTGTTTGTATTTATGGTCGTATATAAATAGTGGCTCAACAATGTTTTATTTCATTTGAAAGCCATTAAAAAGTGCACAGCTTTTTGACACTGCCATTTTTTTATATTCCGTTTAACCTGGGATCTAAGCAGGATTGGAATTCATATCTTCAAAAGTAAAAGATTAGTGAATAAACTGACAGCACTATTTAGTCACTGAAAGCAACCTAAATATTCTGTAGTCTTAATTCATAATCTCTAATTAGCACGTTGAAAATAATTGTAGATGGAAGCCAAACTATGTATTGACAATTGTGATGGGTTCTCCCCGGGGTGCCACTTGAAACTGGGGTACCACTGAGCCCACCTGCCTCACTAGCCTTGGTTCCCTTTACACTACTGCTGAGGCAAGCCAGCCAAGCCCTCCCTCAGACTTCAAACTGCACTTTACCAGCACACACACAGGTAGGGACACGCCCAGCTGCAGTTTCACACAGATGCTGAGATCAGCTCTGCATGGGGGAGCTTAGCTAAGGAATTGCCCAGCACTCAAGTGCACTCCCCCTCTGGAGTGTAAATCCAAAATTGTATTGTTTTGCGCTGCACAGAGAACTATACAGCGGAAGCTCATTGAAATTCGCCCCCTCCCTCAATGTGGAGAGAGATCTGCACAGCTTTTTGCCCTCCCCGTTATGAATTCCACAAACTGATTTTAGAGAAAACAAAAACAAGTTTATTAAGTACAAAAGATAGATTTTAAGGGATAGCAAACAGATCAAAGCAGATTACTGAGCAAATAAAACAAACACACAATCTAAGCTTTAAGATACTAAAGAAACTGGTTACAAGTAGCACATTCTCACCCTAAATGTTGTTTTAGGCAGATTGCAGAGTTTCTTGAAGGCCAGCTGGTCTTGCTTGCAGCTTAAAACTTCAGAAATTTCATTCACAGGCTAGACATCCTTCCAGCCTGGGCTCAGTCCTTCTTCCCCCTTGTCTTTTGTTTCTTAGATGTTTACAGCAGCCATCCTGGGCGGGGGTTCAATGATGAATGAACCACGATGAATGTCACTCCCCTGCCTTAAATAGGTTTCACATGTGGCAGGAATCCTTTGTCTTCTAGTGTGATTCCCACCCTGGTCAGTGGAAAAGTACTAATTTTATCATGGAGTCCAGTATTAGGTGATTTGATCACATGACCTTGCAGCCATAACTCAAAGTTTATTTGCAGTGTCCACAGGAAGGCTCTCCAGGAAGGTGGGAAATTAGCATCTTCAAAGACCTATCGTTTTCTGTCTAGTGGGCGTTTTCCAGGTGTAAACACATTTATCATAGGTGCATAGACATTATTCCTAACTTCAGATACAAAAATGATACATGTATACAAATGATAATCATATTCAGTAAATCATAACCTTTCCAGTTATATCTCTCATGACCCATCTTGCATAAAATACATCTTAGATATGCTATAATCATATTATAACAATATTTCTATGAATAATATGGGGCTTAGTGTCACAACAATGATTTTTAATTTTTCAATATAAAATTTTCAGTTCATATTTACATTTCAGGTAAAATAATTCATGATAGAAGCTAGTGATGGAAAAGATCTATTGGGTCATTCAATGAATATCTGTCAAAAGTCCTTGTTCATTTTTCTAGTTCTGTGATATCTCTCAGCAGTTCCCTTTGCTCAGTTTTTTTTTTTTTTTTTTTTTAGGCACCATTATAATAGAAATCTCTCTAAGATATTTCTTAACATCAGCTTGCTCTACTTTCTAAAGGAAAACTACAGCATAATATAAGAGATGATTATCGCTGTATCTAATTACAAAGAGTAAACCACAGAAAATCACTGTTAAATTAAAAGAACAATTAACAATCAAACAGAAGCCACCATCTTAGCAATTTAGCAGGGCAAAATAGAAAAAGAGAAGCTGCTTTCCATTAGAAAGAATTAGAAATTTTAAGGCTTCTGAGGTGAAAAGTAAAAACCCAAGAATTTTTATAAAATTATACAACTATGAAACTTTCCACTGTCCAGTGGAAAGCCAGTTCTTTCATCCCTATTTTGCATTGTGCTTGTCATCTGCTGAAAAGTATTGTTAAAATAGGATAGGATCCTCCCACCCCCATCCTCCACTGAGATGCAAATTCAGTTATTGCCTGGAAATAGTAAAATTGCAATGGGTTTTTAAAAACTATTCAATTTAAAAAAAATATTCTTTAGTAAATATTTCGCAAAAGTGTGCTGGCTAATCAATGGAGTTTTCCTTTTGCCTGGCTTTCTAAGTTTTAAAGTTTATCCAGATATGGTTTACTCCCTTCGAGATCTGCCAGATTCCTAAAATCTGTCAGTATTGGAGTGCAAAGGCTTTTAATAATTCATTAGAGAGCTGCCTGGGTAAAAGAACATAATACAGTGTTTGCTATGTGAATTTAGTCCAAATTTTGTTTCTTTAGACATTTCATTTGCTTGCCTGTTGACTCAACTTTTACCTTAAAATAGTTTTTAAATTCTCCATATAGTGCTTTGAAAGCAAACAAAACAGAAGAAAACAAATACCCAAGAGCTGCCTTCATGTTTGAGATCAGGCTTCAACGCTGTACTTTTTGAAAAAAAATATTTTGCTGCTGCAATATCAAACTCCAAATAAAAATAGATTGGATAGATCTGGACCCAAGGATGTGAGGCTACACTGAACTTGCAAACGTTACTGTCTCCTAGTTAGGCAGAAGACTAAGCGTTAATACCCAGGGTGAAAAATAACTGCATCATCACTCCCCCTTGTAGTAGGAGGAACAAAATATGGGTGTATTGTGTTTGCATTGAATTCAACTATAATTTTGTCAATCAACTTTAGTTTTTTTTAAAAGATGCAACTTTGTATCTCATTTTTGTTGTACTTTTCCGTCAATACATTTTTTTCCCTTGTCTTTCCTATCCTGGATCTGTCTTTCCTTGCAGTGTTTTCAATAACTGGTGCTCCCTCTTCTGTTCTCTCCCTTCAACTCCTTTCATCACTTCCTCTTTTTCCCCCCACTCTGTTTTCCCTTTCCTCCTTTGTCTCCCTCCTTTCTAATCCCCTACTTTTTGCCTTCTGATGTATCATCTAAATCTCTCCTACTTCTCTGCAACCTCAGCAAGATTCCAGGTTTCCCCCTCAGCCTATTTGCCCTCTTCAAATTTCTGCTTGCTGTGGTGTGTGGGATTTCAGAGTCCTGTGGCTACTGTCCAAAACCAAGTTGGTCCTTAGCATTCATGTTAGCACTAGCAGACAGAACATAGTTTAAATGTTAATGAAATTTTCCATGTTAACATTTCAAAAATAAGTTTTGAACCTTTGCATGATATTCTAATGACATGTAGGTGCAGCAGGTATTACTGATCTACTGTGGAGAAGTTCCATCTTCTATAAGAAACCTGTGTATTATGGCTTTCTCTTAAAATATAATATTTGCTAGTCGATACTGCTTTTCATAGGGTATCTACTGTAAAGGATTGTTCATCTGTTGGTAGAAGTGTTGTTTCTGTAGTAGCACTTTAAACATTTTCATTACTGAAAATCCTGTAGTGTTGAAACTTGAGTCTGTTAAATTTTTTCGCCATCATAATTGTTTGTATTGGTATGAGCCTGTTGACATCTTGGTGAGAGGAAAAATGGCTTGACAGCCAGAGTCTCACACCTCCTTATCAGCACTTGACATTGCATTCCACACAGCCAGTCATCTCAACAGATATTTGACTCTGTTCCTAATATTTACAGTGTGAAGAGTTTATAGTATGAGCCTAAGTATGATTTGGGTAATTTTTAATTGACTTGTTAAATGGTAACAGTTTACGTTATGTTTTCTGTCTTCATCTCATTCACACAGGATAATTTTGTACAATAATCTGATACTTTTTGAAGTAGTCACTTGCTGGTGTTTTGTTTTTTATCCAAACCTGTTTCATATTTTTCAATTTATTTTTGTTTAAGCTGGGTACTGTGCATGTGAATTTAAGCAGTATGTTGTAAACTTTGTTCCTTTATTCACCAGGGCTTTTCTTCTAATACACTTTAAGGAATAAACTTGGTTGTCCAGTCCAAGCTAGAACAATTAAATTGTTGTGGACAGCCAAAGTCAAGAAAATTAAGACTATTTTGGGTGCATGGTAGACTGTAAAACATCTGCCCATTAGTATAAATGTCGTGCAAGACTTAAAAAAAAAAATGCCAAAGTGTTTCCTATTGCAAGAATAAGAAACAACCACAAATGCCATCATAAAATCAAATTATGTTGTTGTAACTAAGGGCCCAAAGTTATGAGTTATTACTATTTGAGAATTGCGGAGGCATCAAGGCTATTTTAGAAAAAGATAGAAGAGAAGGCTGAGAGAATAAAAATGCAAGGTCTAATGGCTAGATTTCTTCAGTACTCTGCAGAACTAAAACTTACTGCAGCCTTTCTTAAGAGTACACCACTGGTGCAGACAGAGACTTCCTCTTTTTCTCTATTTGTGAATGAATTAAAATTTAAATTAATATCAGATATTGTCAGATACAGTAATGAAAATTAGGGAACTTAATGGGATCTAATATTGTAATTGTAATGAAGTTACATGTATAAAAGGGAAGTTATATAAGTGATACAGCTTTGGGAAAAATACTGTAAATTTTAATGATCTGGTTTACCACCTAGGCAAACCTGTTAGGAAGGAAAGGGGTTGCATTCATACGGATTTATTTTAGTTGAGTGAAAGTGATGAAGTAAGGCTAATATTTGCAGCCAAGCATGCTTAAGCTATCAAGTTAGTGAAATACACTTGTGCTGAAAGGGGCCGCAAATAAAAAGACCTGACACCAAACAGTATGTTTATTCCACTCTATGGTCAAGTGTTCTACTAATCTATTAATAGTAGCCAGTGGAGAGCTCAGTGGTTTGAGCATTGGCCTGCTAAACCCAGGCTTGTGAGCTCAATCCTTGAGGGGGCCATTTAGGAATCTGAGGCAAAACTCTGTCTGGGGATTGGCCCTGCTTTGAGCAGGGGGTGGGACTAGATGACCTCGTGAGGTCCCTTCCACCCTGATATTCTATGATTCTATGAATCAGAAATGTAACAGTTTGATTAATAATGCACAAACTCAGCTCAGCCATTTACACCAAGTTCCCACCATTGTAATAGAATAGGACTAACCTTTAAGCAGGTTGAGGATCTCTTGCTTCAGCTTAGAAATACTGACCTCTCCAAATTTCAAGCAGCACAGTGATACAGTACCTTCTGGTTCCCTTTCCCCAGAGTTCAAACTAATGGAACAAGTGTCTCCTCTTCATGGGTGTGTGTTTGGGAGGGCAGTCAACAAAGTCTTGGTTCTTTGATGTTTCACAGTAGCTCATTTGCTTTCAATGGGGCTTCTTTACATTAATGCTTCTTTCCTGTTTGCTGAGCTAAACCATACAGAAACAATGTACAGTTACGATGCAAACACACAATATAACTTTATACCATGGGCTACAGATGTTAGTAACATGCAGCATCCTACAAGCATTTCATCGAGACTAAACACATTCTTACCAATTTAACATTTGTTTTAACAATGCTAACACACAGGTGAGCCAGACTGGTTTCCAGCGATGCATTTGTCAATGTTCAGTGAGGCCTAGGGGCCTTGGCATGAGCTGGCACCTGGTCTGGTAACATCACAACTGCACCTGTTTTTTCCCGGTTTGAGCCCTGCCAGACCCAGATGACTGAACTCCTTGAAGATAAGTCCAAAACTTCGAATTTGGCACATTATTGTATGGGAAGCCAGTGTAGCAAGTGGACGACAGGTTTTAATATGGCTAGTGCTGAGGAGGCATGCTTCTGCATTGTGCTCAAGTTAGTTTGCTGAGGGCTGATCATTTCGTGCCCAAGTAAGTTGCATTGCTATAGTTCAGTTAGGATAATGAAGGTGAGTATTACTTGCTGAGGCTAGGTCATCATCTGCCAGGATGGGGACGTTCTTTCCTTTCCAGCTGTAGAAGGTAGAATATGTTATTTGTGGAGACTGCTATATGTGAGCTTAACATGAGGAAGGAATCCAGGAGCTCTCCTAAGCTGTGGACTGACGTGACCAATTGTGAATACATATCTTTAGGCAGAGGAGACTAAACCATGGCTATCAACTTTTTTGAAGTGTTTTCCTCTGACAATCAGCATAACTTCTGTTTTACTTGGGTTTAGCTTCAGCCTTCTGATTTAAGACAAGCACATAGCTAGCTTGATGAAAGTAATGTTGTGGTGATAAGGCATTTGAATCAGTGATATCTCCTCAGTTCTCCTAATGGCTGCCTGCAAATGTTGAATAAGACTAAAGAGAGAATTGAACCTTGTGGGCAGTGTTCCCTCTAATTTTTCCCACCCATGTGCAGAATGAATTTTGTTATGTGCACCAATATGGAGGTGATGTGTGACACATCACCTTCATATTAGTGCACATAACAAAATTCATGTGGTGGGGGTGGGACCGAGGGGTTTGGGGTGTGAGAGGGGGCTTAGGGCTGATGCAGAGGGTTGGAGTGCAGGGATGTGAGGGTTCCGGTAGGGGTGCAGGCTCTGGGGTGGGGCCGGGGCTCAGGGCTGGGGCCGAGGGTTGAGTGCAGGGGGTGAGGGCTCCAGCTGGGGGTGCGGGTTCTGGGCTGGGGCTGGGAATTAGAGGTTTAGGATGCAGGAGGGGTGCTCTGGGCTATGGTGGGGAGAGAGGACTCCCCCCAGCTCTCTCCCCCCCAGCCCAGGTGCTGCTGCAGGAAGAGAGGTGGCTCTCCCCGCCGCGGCAGCTGCGGGGCTGGGGCCGCAGGATAGGGGCCCCTCCCCCAGCAGGTCCAGGCTGGGGTTGGGTTCGGGCCGGGGGAGGGCTGCCCCAGCCGCGGCAGAGTTGGGGACGGGCTAGGTTTGGGCCAGGGGAGGGGCACCCCTGCCATAGCAGGTCCCCGGGCGGGTTCTCTGAGCACCTGCGCGGTGCTAAGATGGCTGCTGCGCGACTGCACAGCTTACAGGGAACTTAGCCCGGGGGACTCTGCAAGTGAGGCACGTGGGGGTGGAAGTATAGTTTTCCCAGCACTACTTTTTGAATGTCTCCAGAAAGTACACACACCATTTGATCTTGTTCCCTGGAACCCTGCCACCTCCCAGAGATGGGGCAGAAACTCATAATCACCTGTCTGGAGGTTCCAGGAGAATGAGAATGGATATCTGCCCTTCATCCACCTCAAGAGATAATCCATCAACAGCCCTCATGCTGTTTCTGTTGTGCCTTTTGGCCTGAATCCAGATGGTGCAGGGCTGAGGATTTTGGCCTTGGCTACTAGATAAGCTTGTTGAAGTTAAAGATGGATACTGAAGCCGAATATTTATCTGATTTTCAATAGCCCTAAAGATGCCACATTATATACTTTGGTGGGTTGTAAGGGTTTGGAACAATGGGATCCTGCTCACATTGTGCACCAGGGGAATTATGTTGCTATTTGTTGTTTTATATAGTCAGCATATTGCTTATTTACACTTTGCTTCTCCACAAATGCTGTATTTTGCCACACAAAATGGTAGTCCCTCTCTGCTTCTCAGCAAAGACTGCAATAGTCTGGTATTATAGGGAGGTCTCATATGACTGACTTCATTCATTTTACAAAACTTATTACAGTGTGTTTACTATAGAACTGAAATGGAACTGAGATCATCAGAGCAGGATGCTGCACAGCGTTCTCAATTATGAATTTCCCTGTGTTGATTGGCTACGACAGGCTACTATCTGCCGCAAAAAGGGAGTCAATATGATGAAATAATAAGGTTAAGTGGGGGTGGGTTTTGAAGAATCTTGAAAGCAGAGTGAGCTTGAACTTAACATGCAAGAGGAAGTCAGTAAAAGGATCCAAAGGTCTGTTTGTGGTAGACCTGATTAGAGAAGAGGAAGTGGAGGAAGATCTTGTTAGTTACTGATTGAGGGGAAAGTGCCACTTGCTGAATTGTCTGCCCATTTCTGTGAGTCATCTTGTGAGATCTGACAAGCTCATAGCATGGTACGGCTTTTTGCCTTTAGTGTTTCTTATTGTGTCTTTTTTGTTTTTGTGAACCTCAGCAGTCAGAATATGCAAGCACTTCTTTTATTTATACATCTGACTCTGTCATATAATCTTAAAAACTTTGTTTACAGGCAAGTAGATCTTGTTATGTGGGGGGGGAAGGATCTTCCAACCTTAGTTAATTAATTTATAAGCGATTAATATTCTTGCTCAGCTAACTGGCAGTAACATCGAACAACATTTTTGGCATCATGCCTTTTCTTACTAATGTGACTGCTATCTATAACCTCTCCTCTGCCTTGAAGAACATTACAGTAGAGCTGCTCCTGTAAGTCCTCCTTTTGGGGAACGGTGATCCATGGAATCTGGTCAAAGATGCTTCTTTATGCCATGTATTAATCTTATCTCTCATTTTACCACTGATAGTTTTGGAAAGGAAGAGTAAGATTTTAATATCTCTTTGTATTGCTCTTGATTTCTCTGCTGTATCCCTTTTGAGAGCATGACAAAATGTGGACTCAATATTCAAAGTGATTACATCTATGCTAACATCTTGGTTATTTTCTTTACCACCACTGTGCACTGAACGCACCATTTCATAGAGGTGTCCACAGTCATGCATATCATCTTTTCCCTGAGAGTTTATAATTAACTCTGAACCCAATAGATCTGACAGTACAGTGTGACTGAGCAATAGTCCACTGAAGTTAGGTAGAATTTTAGGGCTTTTCTACAGGGAGGGAGGTAATGCTCTGTGCAGGGATGTGATTTCTGAAATCACTGTGTTGCACATTAATTGGTCCATGTCGATCCTGCTGGTGTCCTCTATAGGTTCCCTAGTGCATTTTAACAATAGTACTGTTTCAAACAAACAAGCACTCCAGCAGGGTCTACATCAGTGATGCGCAAAAGGCGGCCTGGGGGCAAATGTGGTCTGCCAAGGCTTCCTGTGGGGCCCGCCAGCTCGCATATAAATATAAATAATGTTTATAATTAAATTCACAAACAGTGATGTGCTGCCTATCATTTGCCTATGGCTTCTTTAGTAAGTAACTGACTGGCTTTTAAGTTCTCACAATGGCATCAGCTACAATTGAGCTAGGACGCCACCCACTTTTTTGTTAGTGATGAAAACGGAGCCAAAAATGAATGAGTGGGAGTAAACATCCAAAGTCGACAGCAAAGACTGAGATTTTAACCCAAACTGGACAGAGGGTTTTCTTTTTATACCTCCTTTATATGCCAAACTATTGCGCCTCACGGTGACAACCTTACAGGCGGGTACCACTTTGAATCAAAGTAAACAAATTTCAACACGGCCTATCCCCCTGGCAGTGTTGCAAAATGTGACAAAATTGAAGATCTTGAAGTCTCCATATCACACTTCAAATGTCATTCTCACAACATCAGCAACAGTACAGGAAAAAGCAACAGCTGCCTCTCTTCGGATAATGTGAGTACTAGCTAAAAAGAAAAAGCCTGTTCTAGATGCCGATCTTGTGAAAGAGTGCACGTTGGAAATGCTGGAGGAGCTTTTTGCCAGAGATAAAAACAAAGATGATATTGTGAACCATGTGAAGCAAGTTCTCCTGTCTGATTCTATGGCAATGCAAAGATTGGAGGTAATTTATGAGGATTATCTGTCAGCACTGCTTTCGTATTTAAAAAACACCAAATACATGTCTCTTGCAGTGGACAAATCAAGAGATTTAAATGACACTGGCCAGCTATCGCTGTTTTAGATTTTATGATGGTGAAATTTTCAAGGAAGATTTTTTGTGCTTAATACCATCAGAAACCTACACCACATGAGAGAGGCTTTTTTGGGGGGGGGAAGAAATGGTTTAGATCTGCAGAAAGTAAACTTGCTTGTTACAGATAGAGGTCCCTCCATGAGAGGGAAGGAGAAGGGCTTTGCTTCAAGTCTTGCAGCGATATATCCTTCATTAAATACACTTCACTGCATCATTCACCAGACGCAGTCCTGTATGGTAAGTTGTCTGGGGACTTGAAAAAAACAATGGATGTTGTGAAGAGATTAGTGAACTACATATGCTCAACTTCTAGTTTGCAACATCGTCTTTTTAAAGCTCTTTTATAAGACGTTTCAGCCAAATATAGTGACCTGTTGCAGCACAATGATATTTGCTGGTTAAGTAGGGGGTACGTGTTAGAGATATTCTGTGCACTTTAAAAAGAAATAATACAATTTATTTCAAACCACAAGACCAATAAGGCTTGTGAGTTCCTAGAATTTATTAATGATGTCCCTTCTATGTCACAGGTATCTTTTCAGTGCGATACTACTGATCACTTGAATTCCCTCAATTTGCAGCTCCAAGGCCATGCAAGCTGTATTGGGGATCTGTTTGAAAAAGTGTGTGCCTATCAGAGGAATCTTGCAATCTTTCAGACAGACTTAACAGGAAAGATGTTGCACTTTCCCACATTGAGTGGTGTTGTTACAGATGAAACCTCGATGAAAGCAATGCAAAAGTTCCTAAACGATCTGATTGAAAATTTTAAAATGCGTTTTGAAAATTTTAAAATCCGAAGGGATTTGCTTTTATTTGTTCATAATCCATTTTTGGTCTCTGCGGATGGACCTTGCTCTTCTGAAGTAAAGAACATTCTTGTTCTTCAAGTGCTTGCCCATGTCCATTCTAATGTAGGTGTGTGCTTGCCCCGAGCACTGCCACCAGAAAGTTTTCCCCTCAGTGGTATCTGTCACACTGACTCTGGTGCACCCTGGAGTCGCATGGTCAAGGTGCTGATAGAAAGGGTCCTGACGACCCACCGCCCCCTCAGCTCCTTCTTACTGCCAATTAGAGTTGCTGGAACTACAGTTTGTCCTTGTGTTTCACATATACTCCTTCAGTGGACTTGGATTCTTTTATTTTGTATAGTCATCTCTATTTGTAGTTGTTACGTTTCAGTTGTTAAGACAGTTAGGATAGCAAACCCCGCTCAGCGGGGTAAGTCCCTCTGGGCACCAGGGATGCCTCGGTCTCCAGAGTTTAAGTCTTGTGCTTCATGCCACAAGTCTGTCTGTCTCAGTGACCCCCATTCCAGCTGACTAAGTGCCTGGGGAATCTCACAAGTGGAAGCGCTGCAAGATCTCCTCATGGAGGCAGCACTTCATTATCCCTTGGTGCCAAGTCACTCCGTCTTCTCTTAGGAGAGTCAACACCGCTTCACATCTCCAGCACCGAAAAAGGATGCTCCTTCTGCTTCTCAGGACTCCTGGCACCGTCCATCATCCCTGGTGCAGAAGAAGATGACTATGGTAAGGGACTCTCAGCACTGTTCTCCACTGGTGCCGAGAAAGAAGCAGAAGAAGATGGACAGAAAGCGGTCCCCAACTCGGAGGTCTGCGGGGCAAAGAGATGGTAGCAGAGTGCAACCCATGTTACACCACTCTGAGGTTCCTGCAACTCACCTGGTGCCATTGACTCCAACCCCGGAACAGGCACCATTTAGTCTGGCACCGATGGACTGTCCACCACAAGAGAGTCGTCAAAAGGAAAACCGGTCATGGTTTTATCCTTTTTCCCAGAGCCACATAGTCTGCAGTGACCCGCTCAAGGTCATTCTTGGCAGTATCATTAGTGCCCATGTGGAGAAGTAGGAAGGGATAGTGGTTCGAGGGCTTTATCAGTCTTGGCAGACACTCCATCACATCCTGAATTCTAGCTCCAGGCAAGCAGCAGACACTTCTCAAGTTTCCCAGTCTGGATGGCAGATGGATGACTCAGTCCTCCTTAATATTAATATAATATATGGAGATATACCTATCTCATAGAACTGGAAGGGACCCCGAAAGGTCATAGAGTCCAGCACCCTGCCTTCACTAGCAGGACCAAGTACTGATTTTTGCCTCAGATCCCTAAGTGGCCCCCTCAAGGATTGAACTCACAACCCTGGGTTTAGCAGGCCAATGGTCAAACCACTGAACTATCCCTCCTTAGAAGGGAGTCCCCGACCACCACCACCTGTCTCCTCCTCTTGGGAGTGGTGGTGGTGGAACCCCCATCCCTAGGACAATGCATCCCATGCCTTCCGGCCAATGGGGTCTCCTTCTGATCTTTTCCCTCAGATGACTCTTCCAAACAATTCTCCGCCGTAGTACCTGTGCAGAGAGCCTGAAAATGGCTTCTTATTTGCATTAGAGGTACACGGGTTCTCCTCTTTCTTCTTCTGGAGGTCACCTGCTGCTAATTTTCTTCCCTGTTCTGCACTGCCCTTTCTGGTTCTTCAGCATGCTGTGCCTACAGTACCAAACAGTGACTTCTATCCAGAAAGTCTTCCTTTTTTCTGATGCAACGCAGGGTTGATACATAGTTCTCTAGTCCTTTGACCTTCACTTCTATCCGCTGGGAGAGACAAACATGGCACATCCTTTGCAGGTGACAACAGCTGATCGCTCACTATCCATATTGTCTTCCTTCTACGAGCCTCTTCAGATGTTGTATTTACTGCTTACAGAAGCCTGAAAGGCAAAAAACTTTATCAATCCTATATCAATCCCAGCTATGTTAGAAGAAAAAAATTGAATTTCTCAGTCATGAGATGAAATTGTACTTCAGCAGAAAATTCTGTTACCCTATGGTGATTCGGAGAGTTAGTGTGTAGTAAAATATGGTGGGTTTTTAACGTACCAGCACTTTCATGTTATGACTTCTAGTAATAGTCTCTCTTTGTCATTTTGTTATGTTACTGACTTGTTCTGGTAATAACAGTAGCTGTGTAATATTGTAGATATTTCATTTGTGGTGCAATTCTGGAATGTTAACATGCCTAAATACGATAGCTTTTGAAAAAATTTCAGCAAATTTCACAATTTAGACTCTGCATCCATGGAAGTGAAGGGGCAGTTTTTTCATTTGCTCTTATATTCATATGTGATGATTGATTGTCTTGAGGATGAACTGCATTTAGAGTTAAAATTACTGCATCCCTGGAGTAAATTTGTGAAAAGGTGCCATAAACTCCTGAGTTGCATTTGTGTGTACAATTCAGCATTTCCAACAGGTAGCATTTAAAAGTCCTAGTTCTACTGTGGTCCAAAATATAAAAGTAATAGTGCAGGTCTTAGATGATGCCTTGGTATTTACAGCCAGTGCACTTTACATGAGTGGGGCACAAATTGTACTCCTAATATAGTGGATATCTCTGTAAGGAAGTAGCAAAAAAGTGCTTTTATGCTTTATTCTATCAACCTTGATATATGGCATACAAATTATGTATGTTGGTACACTCCCCTCTAAAGTTCCATGATCAAATTACCATTGCAGCGTTCTTATAAAAGATTAAAAACAAAGGAAATTTTTAATAAAAAATTGAGTGGAAAACTCTATTTGACAAAGCCACTATAACACTCCTAGGAATGGTTCATGTATGCTCGATGTAGTAGTGTGTTCTTGGAGAGAACTCCATATTTTGATACACTTTTATGTAAATGGGGAAACATAGATAAATATCTGATCCAAATCCCAGGCTTCTTGCTTTTTCTTCTTTCCCTTCAGCAAAATACATAATAATTCTCAGGCCCCTGCACTTCCCTGGTCCATCCGACGTCTCAGTCTATAGTATTTTTCATTCATCCCTAGTTGTTGTTGTTGTCCGTTCTTTCTTCCACTTGAAAGATTTTTTTTCCCCATGGGGCTGTGATTCTCTGGTGTCTTGAGTCAGCACTGCACATTGTTCTTTATGGTAGTCTGCCAGTGTAGCCATTCTAGCTGTTGGTTGGGCTTGTCTGTAGTTTTGATTGCATAGTTTCACTTTTCTCTCCTTGGAAGGAGACTGTGAGGTTTTGCTTTGATTCTTTTTGTACTGCCATTCTTTTTTCCGCATAAGCAGAAAGAGTGGCCCTAGTGCCATTATTTGTCTTCAACAGCACCACTCAGCTTTATCTTTCTGCTTTTGCTTGCTCCACTCTCGATTTAAATAACGTTATCTGTGCAGATGCAGAAAAGATGGAAGTTTTCAATAAATATTTCTGCTCTGTATTTGGAAAGAAGCAGGATGATATATTCATATCACATGAGGAGGAACTACTTTCCAGTCCGTTAATAATGAAGGGGGTATTGAACAGCATCTGCTAGGGATAAAACAAAAAATGAAAAAACAGCAGACCAAGATAACTTGCACCTGATTCCTAAAAGTTGGTTGAGAAAATCTCTGGCCTGCTAATAAAGTTATTACTTCTCAAAAAGTAGTTGTCAATAGGGAATCATGAAATGGGGGTATTTTGAGTGGGGCTCTGCAGGGATTGATTCCATATGTGATGCTATTCAATATTTCATCAGTGATCTGCAGTAAATATAAAGCCATTGATGGTAAATTGTGGAGAACACATAGTGGCAAATGATGGCAGGACAGCTATACAGAACAATCTGGATCACTAATTCACCTGGGCCCATTCAAACAGAATCTGTTTGAATATAGCCAAATGCAAGGTCATAATCTAGGATTAAAGAGTGCATGCCATACCTACAAAATGGAGGACTGTATCCTGTAAAGCAGAGACTGAAAAAGATCTCTTGGTCAAAGTTGACAAACAACTGAACTGAACATAAATCCCCAGTGCGATGCTGTGGCAAAAAGGCTAACTCAGTCTTTGGATGGATGAACATGGGAGTAAGAAAGTGGTTTTTACCTCTGTATCCAGACTTGGTGAGACTGATACTGGAATACTGCCAGGGCCGGCTCCAGGCACCAGCCGAGCAAGCTCGTGCTTGGGGTGGCAGATTGTACGAGGTGGCATTCCGCCCAATCCTAGGGCGGCACGGACGCTTTTTTTTTTTTGTTCCGCTCTGGCCGCCCTGTAGGGTGCGGCGGCGCGGAGGAGGGGAGCGCCCTGCAGCAAGCCCGGCAGGGCAGCCCGCGTCCTTCCCTCCCAGCCGACCGGAGCGGCGCGGAGCCCTCCCGGCAGGCGGCGCAGCGGTTGGGGCCGCGTGGCAGTGCCCCGCTGAAGCCCTGGCCGCCCCCTTCTCTGTCTCTCCCCCCCCGCTCCTTCCCCCTTACCCCCACTAGCCGGGGCACATCTGCAGCGCAGGGAGTCCCCCTGCACCCTGGCTCCGGCCGCACCGCAGGTTTTTTTTTGTTGTTGTTGTTGTTGTTGCTTGGGGCGGCAAAAATGCCAGAGCCGGCCCTGAATACTGCATCCAGTTCTCATGTCCACATTCTAAAAAGGACGTTGAAATTTTGGAGATGGTGCAGAAAGAGCCATAAAAATGACTTGAGAGGCTGAAGAAATGCTTTACAGTGAGAGATTTAAGGAGCTCAATCTGTTTATCAAAAAGAAGGTTGAGATGGTAACCTGATTAGTGTAATGGGAAGAAAATACCAGGTACTAAAAGGCTGTTTTATTTTTTATCCTATAACATTCTTGGAAAATCTAGCTTAGCTTTAAATATCCAAACTCCTCCTGGTACATAAGGAAGCGGATGAAGAGTGTATGTAAGATTTTAATAGGGTGGGATATAAAATAGAAAATATATAGTGGCATTATCAATGTGATAGTTTTGATTCTTAATGACTTATTTTAGTAAACAGTAATTTCACCTTTAACTGATTTTTTTTCTCTTTATTTTGCAGCTCCAGTTATTAACAGATTTAACAGAAGAGTATCAGGTAAAGTTTCCCTTATTATTTTAATACACTTCTGAAAATATTTTAAATGTGTGCTTATTGAAAGCAATAACTTTCCAGTTTATGTAGCCTGTTAACACTTGTCTGTTGTATTTAGTACATTACATAGTAGTTATTCTATTTAAATAATTGTAATTCTCTCTCTCCATTTATTTATTTTAGAAATCAATAGATTGCAAATTATAGGTTAGTGGGAAAACCTTTCCTGTTAATGACTATCATAACTATAAAGGGAAGGGTAACAGCCCTCCTGTGTACAATACTATAAAATCCCTCCTGGCCAGAGACACCAAAATCTTTTTACCTGTAAAGGGTTAAGAAGTTCAGGTAACCTGGCTGACATCTTGCCCCCTTATTGGTCCTTTGGTCAGGTACTTTCAAATCTTGGTGGGGGGAAGGCTTTTGTTTGTGCTCTTTGTTTTGGGGGTTGTTCGTGCTTGGGACTAAGAGGGACCAGACAACAATCCATGCTCTCCAAATCTTCTGAACAAGTCTCTCATATTTCAAACTTGTAAGTAACAGCCAGGCAAGGCGTGTTAGGTTTATCTTTGTTTTCTCAACTTGTAAATGTTCCTTTTGCTAGAGTGTTTACCTCTGTTTGCTGTAACTTTGAATCTAAGGCTAGAGGGGGTTCCTCTGGGCTCTTTGAATTTGATTACCCTGTAAAGTTATTTTCCATCCTGATTTTACAGAGATGATTTTTACCTTTCTTTCTTTAATTAAAAGCCTTCTTTTTAAGAACCTGATCGATTTTTCCTTGTTTTAAGATCCAAGGGGTTTGGATCGGTGTTCACCGGGGAATTGGTGGAGGAGTCTCTCAAGGCTACCCAGGGAAGGGAGTTAGCACTTGGGAGTGGTGACAGCAAAACCAGATCTAAGCTGGTAGTTAAGCTTAGACGTTTTCATGCAGGTCCCCACATCTGTACCCTAAAGTTCAGAGTGGGGAAGGAACCTTGACAATGCCAATTTCAAGCTTTAAGGCAACTTCAACATTAATAACCATTCAGTCCAGATACATTTGTGAAGACCTATATCACAGAGGCCACAGAAAAGACTCATCTAAGTAGCTCTGGGAATGTTTCAGCTTCTTTTATTTGAATCTGCTGCTATTTCTTCTTGCTAATCTTCTAGATTGCTGTCAGTTTTATCTTTGACCAGAACGCAGAAAGTTAGGCCTTCTCCAATAGACAATTTCTGTCACTTGGTCTAGGTCATCATCTGGGGGCCGTGATCGGCCGAACCTGCCGCGTCAGCAGGTAAATAAAACTGGCCCGGCCCGCCAGGGTGCTTACCCTGGCGAGCCGCGTGCCGAACGTTGCCAACCCCTGTTCTAACCTGAAGAGATGGTTATCTTAAGAGCAGCAGATGCTTGTGCCATGCCTCCAGAGACTGATAATAGCTAAAAATTAGACAGACAGGTGGGTGAGGTAGTATCTTTTATTGGGCCATCTTTTGTTGGTGTGAGAGAGAAGCTTTTGAGCCACACAGAGGAGCCTGAAGAAGAGTTCTCTGTAGCTCGAAAGCTTGTGTCTCTCTCACCAACAAAAATTGGTTCAATAAAAGATATTATCTCACCCGCTTTGTGCCTCTAATATTCTAGGACCAGCACAGCTACAGCTACACTGCCATAGGTAAAAATGTCAGATCTGCAAATTTGTTCAGGAAGCATAATTGATGCATTTGTTCCCAGGCATAGTTCTTCCACATGGTTAAATATTTTGCAACTTTCTCATTTGATTTTACCAGCCTCCCCCCCTTTTTTTTTAAAGTTGACATTGAAAGTGAGTGGTATTGAACCACCAGAAGGTTAAACATTAAAAAAAATGAACTCCACTGTTGTTCCGCCAGAGTACAGCACAAATCATCTTAAATTCTCTTTGATTTTCATTTAACTAAACTTGGATAGTTGTCCAGGAAATTAGTTTAATGTAGTTCTACTTTTAAAAGTACTTTTGTGAAAATGGCATTGTGAGTTCCATGTTCATTATCTGTCAATTATTTCCAGTTCAAATATTCTCCGTTTTTAAATAAAAATGTTTTTTTTCTAATTCACTTGTGCAGATTCAGCCTGAGGTTAGACAGTTGGGATAGTCCTTTCCTGTGATAGTGAATGAGAAGCAAAGATCTTTTAGGACCTTTGTATTTTCACATGTAAAGTCCCCTTGTGACCAAATTATGTCCTCATTTTCACCTAGGCAGCCCTATTAGCCTTCAGTGCAATTCCTCAGGTTCAGTTAAGGGCATGATTTGGAGACAAGGGTGTTTCTGCACATAAGGAAGTGGGCCATAATCAGAGCTTTTTAATTCATGTAAATTATTTTGACACTAGCACATTTTACTATTGCAGTGGTGAATTTGGAGGGACAGTGACAACTCGTTAAAGCACCTTATTGGTGTGGTCTCAAGGCATTTTACATTAACGTAAATATTAAAGTAATCCATCCTGAGAACTAATAATTGTTTAAAAGCAATTAAATCAAAAATGTAAATGAGAAAATGGAGCTATTCCAGATGTCCAAAGGCTGTGAGCTCCATAGTGTAGGGGCAGAATGGCTATACTATAACAAAATTGCCAACACTCACCCCTTTCACTTGGGTTGACAGCAGGATTCAAACTTGAGTCTGTCAAAGCTGAAAACACAAGCCTCTACAGCATGAATTAAAAGAGTGACTCCTCCAGCTAGTAGCTTTAGTAGGTTCTTATTTTATGTGGAGCAGTCACTAGCAGGGGACAGAGATACACTGAGCTAGACAGGATAATGGAGACTGTGCTAGGTGGGTGATAGCTAAGAACTTAAGAATGGCTGTACTGGGTCAGAGCAATGGTCTATCTAGCCTGTCCTCTAACAGTGGCCAATGAACAGAAAAGGGCAATTATTGATTGATCCATCCTGTGTCGTCCACTCCCAGTTTCTGGCAATTAGAAGTTTAGGACACCCAGAGCATGGGGTTCTTCTTCGAGTAATTGCTCATATCGATTCCAATTAGGTGTGCACGTGCCACGTGCGCAGTCGTCGGAAAGTTTTTCCCCTAGCAGAACCCGTCGGGTCGGCTGTGGAGCCCCCTGGAGTGGCGCCTTCATGGTGCTCAATATATGACCCTGCCGGCCCGGCGCCTCCTCAGTTCCTTCTTGCTGGTTACTCCGACAGAGGGGAAGGCGGGCGGGTTTGGAATGGATCTGAGCAACACATCTTGAAGAACATCAGTTACAAGAAGGCAAATAACCATCTGCTAACATGCAAAAATCGGAGAAATGTCTTGTCACAGTTCAAAGCAACTGCATCTGTTTCCCCCCCTTCGTGGTTCAGCAAGGGCACCAACTCTCAGGCTTCTGGTTCCTGGGCTCTTGCCTTTCTTGGGTGGAGAGCTGTATCTCTCTCCTGCCTGACTGGGGCATTTCCAGACTGAACAGCTTCCTGCCTTCACTGAGTTAGTCCTAGCAAAAGACAGTCTGCCTAAGCACACCTGCTTCACTTCTCTCTTCAGGGATGGTACAGTGTTATTGCTGCAGTTATCAATTACTACACACCCCTCTGTGGATCGGAGGTTCTGTCCATTTGCTGGATCAGAACAAAAAGCCCCGAGCCTGTTTAAAACCATGCTATTTATCCAAAAATCTTTGATTTGTGTGTGGTCACTGGAAAATACTGAGTGGGTCTTTTAACTGTCCTCCTCCCCATCAGACAAACAGTACCCCTCCACCCATGGCAAAGCTTCAAAGGCTGCGTCCGTAGGTGTGGGTTTGCTATCGCCTCCTCTCCAGTACTTCCTAGGAATTCCACTTCATGCATACTGTCCAATACATCAATTGTGTCTGCTGTATTGTTCAACCTAAGTCTTTTGACATTTATATTCTCTCTCTGAGATTGCATTAATCCTTCCTCCTCCTAAACAAGTTATATACAATCCCACAATAGTGCACAAGCAATACAGTTGACCCCAAAGATATTAAATGTAATTCAATAAAATTTAACTTAATTCCATAAGGTTTGCCCAGGATATTGTATGGTACAATCATATCTGTCACATGTCTCATTTTAGCAACAACTCATTAGCCCTGGCAGTTGGAGGCCAGGTGTCTCACAGTGGCCCACTGACTCTACCTCTCTGGGCAATGCTAAGGAGGAAAGTGCAGATATAACCATTCCCCTCTATCCTGCCCGCCCCCCGCAAAGGTGCTAAGCCCTGCTGATCCATTCTCTGTCCCCTTCTCCAGGATGAAGCACAAGCTGCAGGTGCCGGTATGGCTCCAGCTGCAGGATGTGGCCCTTTGTGCTTGAAGGATCAGGCTCGACGTTAGCAAACTGTTCTAACTTAAGGTTTTGTAAAGGTTGTTTGTGACCATATTTGTAACAATTCAGGAAGGTTTTATCGATAGTGTTCCAAAGCTTTCTATGGAGATGGACTTTCGTGGATGTTTATAAAGATGGTCCGAACCTCCTTCTCTCCCGCCCCCTCCCCTCGCCGGGCATGTCCCACTCTGGTCCTCTGAGAGAAGCTAGCATGAGCTAAGCCACTGCCTCCATCTACCTGTGACAGGAGCGGGAGATGGGAGGGGAAAAGTGCTGATCGACTTTCAAGTGGTAGTGGCCTGAGCATTGCAGAGCCAGTCTAGTTTTGCACCAAGGAGGTGGGGAGCAGGGTCTGCACCTTCTTTATCGCAGTACCACTTCCTGCCCCCTGCAGCTCTGCACTTTCTGACCCTCTGACCTTCTCCACACACTCGAGCTGCCGCCTGCCCTCATGGAGTAGTGCCCCCTTAGGGCTCCCATTACTGCTGGTGATGGATGGGGAGAGTGAGCCACTTCCTGTTTTGCCTTGACACCCAGACCTGCCAGTCCAAGGATGTGTTATGAAGCATGGGGAAGGGGGCAACTGCCCTCCCCGCACCCTATCTTAATGCCCACCACCCCCATGTTTAGTCTGGAGAGAGTCTTGAAGAGATGTATAGGGAGGAAAGGGAGCCTATCTGCTTTGCAAATATATAGGCTATCTCCAATTCTTATGCCTCTTTCCCTTGTCTCCATGTAGGTTTTCCTTCCCATTCCACCCATCTTCCCGTGTAGTTTCCTCCTTTCTCCATGGGGTAGGGAAGGGTCTTTTAGGCACAGGGAGGAAGTAAGCACATTTGGGAGGTAGTTAGTATGGGAGAAGTGGGGTCCGTCCCTATGCAGTTTGCAAGTTACACAGGAATGTCTGTCACTGAGAATTCTTAAATATTTTTAAAACCTGAGGCAATTCCCAGGCAATTAAAACAAACCAAATAAAACACCGTTTTATAAACTCTAATTAACATTGCAAATATCAGTGACTTAGGCAAAAACATTTAAGATAATGTTAAAATATTTACTATAAACCAGGGGTTCTCAACTTTTATCTTTCTGAGGCCCCCCCAATATGCTATAAAAACTCCATAGCCCACCTGTGCCGCCACAACTGGTTTTCTGCATATAAAAGCCAGGGCTGACATTAAGGGGTAGAAAGCAGGGCAATTGCCTCGGGCCCCACACCACAGCGGGCCCCACAAAGCTTAAGTTGCTCAGGCTTCAACTTCAACCCCAGGTGGCAGAGCTCAGGGCCCTGGGCTTCAGCTCTGCACAGCGGGGCTTTGGCTTCCTGTCCTGGGCTCCAGTGAGTCTCACACTGGCCCTGCTTGGTGGACCCGCTGAAACCTGCTCGTGGCTCCCCAGGGGGCTCCGGGCCCCTGTTTGAGAACTGCTGCTATAAACCAAACTAAACCAATAAAATAATAAATAAAGTTCCCTATGTTCATTGCTGATCCCCTTAGCAGTAATATCCAGAGAATTTGCTTATCCATTGTCATTGGATCCACTGATGTCAAGGGTTTCTGTGGTGGGAAACTTAGCTTGCCCATCTTCCCCATCTCCTCCCCCATCCAAGAACAGCTACTTCAGACCACATCACAAGGAAAGCTAAAAGGGTTGTATCTTCTTTCCATTGCTGAAAGTCTCAGCTCTGTCCTGGATGCCAACACTTCAGTTTCTCCCTTCCTCAAACAACTTCTACAATATGGTCGTGTTACTACACAAATCTGGCATATTGAAAACTTGGCAGCAGTGTGAAATAAACTGAATTTAATATCAGTCTACACAAGCAAAGCTATACTCACTGAATGTCTGTTCATACTTAATTCATTTTCATATTTAATTCAGCAAAATTTCCATTTTGGAATATCCCTGAATCTGCTTCAGAAATTCTAGTTTGAATGGAGTGCTGCAGAAATGTATTAAGGGCCTTAATACAGAAGTTAGGTCCAGCTTGTTGCTGAGCAGATTGGTGGCCTTGATTATATGAACTAATTACCTCTGGTCACATTGAAAAACTGTTCTTGGATTTATTTTAACTTAACACAATTTTGTTTGATACTGAAACTAAAATTCCTCCAGTTTGATCTAGGTGAAAAGAGAAAATCTTTGTATTCTTAAGGCCAAGATAAAATATATAAATCGGGATGCATTTGCATTGCTTTAGAGTACTATAGCCATGATAAGATGATGACCTTCCATTCCAACCTGACATTTGATGAATCATTTAACTTTCAGTCTGTAAGACTTAGACCCACACAAGTTTATTGTTTGACTGGTAATCCTAGTTTATGCTTCATCGGCACACACTACAAAGAGTTAGCCGCAAGTAACTATGGAACCCTTGTGAAAAAACCGTATTCACCAGTGTTGTTTTTAAATGTCAAGGTAACCGAAGTACAACTTTTGTCTTTTGCCTTTGTATGTTCTGAAAAATGAATCAAACTACTGGTAGCTCTGTTAGCAGAGTAGGCAAAAATAGCTTTTCTTGTAAATAATTATACACACTACATAGAATTTTATTGAGTATTGTGACAAAGCTCTGTCCTTGTCTCTGTGGGTCCTGCGTTTCCTGGCGGATTTCGCTAGCCTGAGAGGCTCACTGTGACCCTCCACATAGCCCTTCTCTCTCTAGAGACAGGGGTCACAGCCTACTGAGCCATTCTCATCATAAGCCAGCAAGGGAGGTGAGGAGAAACGATCCTCCCTCACACAGTCTCTGTTGTCTCCCAGTCTGTGATTAATCGGGGGGCGGGGGGAGGAGAGAGCCCGGGCCTGCCCTCTACTCCGGGCTCCAGCCCAGGGACCCTAATAGTATCAGCTATGGTAGCTGACCTTTTAGAAACAGGACAGTACAATTCCCTGGGCTACTTCCCCACAGCAGCCCACACTTCCTCAAGCTCCACTTCACCCTTATCTCAGGGCCTCGTTCCTTGTGCCTGTTATGGTGTGTACTGCTCAGTCTCTCCAACAGCACAACTTCCTCCCACAGCTCCTGACATGCGCGCCCACCTGACTAACTGGGAGGTTTTTAACTAGTTTCAGACAGCCCCTGATTGGCTTCAGGTGTCCCAATCAACCTAGCTGTCTCCACTGCTTTCTGGAAGGATCTTAATTGGCCCCAGGTATCTTGATTAACCTGGAGCAACTGCCATTTGGTTACCATGGTAACAGGGATTTGTTTAGCCTGGGGCTAACATACTTGTTTCTCACTACTTTCCTATAGCCATCTGGCCTTGCCCCGTCACAGTATTAAGATGTCTTGCGTAGTATAAAATGGTATAGTTTTGATCTTCGGAAAACAAAGTAGCTCATGAGACTTTTCTGCTGATATTTTGAAATTTTGATGGAATGGAAATGTCAGCATTTGATTTTGTAAATCAGATGCTTCTCTGCTCCCTCACAAACAACTCTTGGTTTCCATTTACTGGGCTTCCATCCTAAAGCCAGTACTTACGACTGCCAGTTATTAAAGAAACCGGCTTCAATGAAATAGCTTGCTTATTGTAACTGTGGTTGTTTATTGTTGCTTAAATCTGATGGTGTTAATTTTTCATATTCATATTGAATCATTACATAACGCTTCTTCCTTTCTGTGGCAGTTGTAGAGCTGATAGTTGTGAGGATAGAAAACATAAAATCATTACTGATAAAGTTTGCAGAAGACACAATCAGCAGAACATGAGCTCCCGGTTGATGCTGTGGCCAAAATTGCTAATACGATCCTGGGATGTGGACACAGGAATCACGAGTAGGAGTGAGAGGTTATTTTACTTCCGTATTTGACACTGGTGTGACCTCTGCTGAGATACTATGTCCAGTTCTGGTGTCCATAATTCAAGAAAGAAATAGCAACTCTGTCACAGCAATATTGTCTGGAGACATCAAATGCATCCATCCACCATCAAGATGATAGAGATCAGACCATAACCAGATTACATGGTGTTTGCTCCTGAGCTCCACAGGGGCACGATGGGGAGCTCAAGAAGCCCCAAGGATAAAGATGTAAGTTAACCTCCCATGATCACAATGTATCCTGTTGTAACAAAGGAGGATCTTTCATTTAATATGGCTGTTTTGAGGGGCATGTGAGAGCTTATCCAGAGAAACTAGGGGATGCAGATCTGAGTTGTCTATCTGCCAAGAAATGTGCCATCGATCCAAAGTGTGGTCATGTGCCTCCTGTTGCTGCTGTTCCTTAGAAAGGTCATATCTGATATACTGTCTGAGAGGCTCAACTATTCCAGAGAAGGAGCCTTTTGGGCATTTTTGGCAGCGTTTTTGGTGACATTTTGAGATGAAATTGTGAAGTAAGCTGTTTTCATAGTTGGCTGCATGCAGTAATGCAGCCAGAGCCATGCCTTTACGCCTAATTGCCATGGAGCAATGCCAGCCAGGACCGGAAGGCTGGTGATTGGAGTTGTCCAGGTCATACCAGTGGTGATATGAAGGGGAGAGTTGATAGTTGAGTCCAACTTGCCACAATGATGACTGGAGCTCCGTTCTGCTGCACAGTATTCAGCATGTGTAATAATTAGGGCATTGGTAGATGTCCATAAAGTAGCTGCACTAGTCCCCCATGAGTTGCCAGCAAACCAGCAGAGGAGTCTGACTCTCGAGTGGATTTTAGTGCATGTCGTCTTGATGTGCTGTCAAAAAAGGACAGAGATCTGTCAAGATTTATCCCCAAAATAAGGAGGGTACAGTTAAAAAATGATTGGCTAATTGTTTTGAAGGCCTAGCAACTGTCAATGAGCTAATCAGTTGGTGAGATGGAAACAAGTTGACATTGTCTTTAGTGAGTTTAGTTTAGGTTGCCACTTTGAGAAGTACTTGGCCAAGGTATCAAGATCAGATGACAGACAGGATTCCAGCTCCTCAAAGCTCCTTCTGGATATTGCCAGGAAGTGTCCACAAACTTAGTTGCAGAGGTTGACAGGAGGTCAGCGCATGCATAGATGGATAGATAAATAAAATGTGTGTGTATATATGTTTTATCTGGCATGTTGGAAGAATGGGGGGTGCCGGTAAGTGAAAAATGCCAGTTTAAGATGGAGTGAGTTTGGGTGTGGGAGAGGGCTCAAGGCAGTGGGTTGGGGTGCAGGGTATTGGATCGGGGCGGGGGGCGCTCACCTTGGGCGGCTCCCCACAAGCAGCGACCTGTCCCGGCTGCTCCTAGGTGGAGGTGAGGCAGGCAGCCCTGTGTGCTACCTCCGCCCAGAGGCGCTGCCCCTGCAATTTCCATTGGCCACGGTTTCCAAAAGGTGGTAGCTATGTTGATGGGAGAAGCCCTTTTGTTGACATCGTGCTGTCTACCTCAGGAGTTTGGTTGGTATAACTGTGTCGCTCAGGGGTATGGATTTTCCACATCCTTGAGCAACGTAGTTCTACCGACACGAGTCTGTAGTGTAGACCCAGCCTGAAAGAAGGACAGAGTTTGAAAGAGCCAGCCACAACCTTCATCTTGATGCAGTGAAGGAGGTGAAACATAGTGGCAGGACTTAAAAGTATGTGAGTGAGAGCGTGGTCAGAATGCTGGGCAAGAACAGATGATTTTTCGTGGCTGTCACGTATGAACTAGAGGGGTATAATGCTGGTGTCAAATGGCCAGAGAGGAATAGCTTGCAGTAATCAAAATGGAAAATGAGGGGCTGAATGAGGGTTTTAGTTGTAGGGATAGAAAGAAAATGATGACTCTTGGAGGTATTTGTGGAGGAAGAAGTGGTGGGACTTGGACATAGCTTGGATGTGTGAGTAATAGAAAAGGAGTCAAAGATAATGATCAGGTTATGGTATTGATAAGGAGAAAGGGTGATGATGAGAGGGGTTGTGAAGAGGATTAGGAAGGGAAGATTAGTGCAGTTCTGGCAATGTTAAGTTTTAACTGATGGTCAGATATTCAAGAGGGCATGTTAGAGAGACAAGATAAGATGCAGGACTGAATGGAAGGAGAAAAGTCTAGGAATCTATATGTGGATTTTTGAGTCAGCAGAGCAGAGATGATAGTTGGAGCCATGTGAGTAGATGAGATTACTTAAAGACATCTTTGAAGCAGACAGTTTAACTGTTGGGAAACACTTCATAAGAAGTAGAAGACTTCAGAAGCAGTGAATGAACAGTACTTGTGCACAACACAAACTGGGATGTTGAATGCTTCCTGTTTCACAAATATGAACAGACAAATAACATGTTGCATACATAGACCAATTTAAAATGCTAAATTTCCAAGTACTATAATATATTATTTATCCCTTTGCTTCAAGGTGATTCTTAAAGATCAGAGAATAAATTGACTGCATGTCCTCTGCAGTCAGTCTCCTTGGTCATTTGTGTCATGATCTCATCCATCAGCAATGGAGAGAAGAACTTTAAAAAACAAGAAGATATGATTATAAAATGACAAAAATTACTAGGAGACTCATGGAAAGAGGAGCTCCCACAGAAATGTTAATATCTGAAACTACTTTAAACTCATTTTAAAAAAACATTTTCAAATTGATGTCCCTTGTAAAAATGTGAAATTTACAGTGGAAGCTAGTGTGCAGACATGGGAAAATTTACTTTGTAATAATTATCATTTTTAACTTTTCTAAAGTACCCAGAAACATTAGTTGAAATCATCCTCTTGGCTGTATGAGGACGTAGGACTGGAAGGGACCTCCTGAGTCATCCAGGTCAGTACCCTGCTATCACAGGCATCCCTGTCATATGATGCCACTTCTATCCTTCACAAGGAAATAACTCTGTCCAGAGGGGGACACATTACTAAATATCCCTGTCCAGAATAATCTATATTACAAGTTTCTAGGATTGTCGCTCTGTGTGTTACCTGAGGCCTGTTGTGTCTGTAGAGTCAGTGTGAAGTGATGGAAACGGCTGCAGGTCTCGTCAAGGGCTCTCTTTGCTCAGAGTTTCAACAGGTTGACTGGTCACTAAGCTTTACGGTCTGTCACCATGCAATTTTTAAATTCTCAGCCATTCTGACTTTACGAATTACACCTATGCAGGGTACATGCATGTATTTATGCCATACCAAGAATTGTAGACCACTGTGATATCAGAGGTAAGTCAACCAGTCACCATTCTTACTCTACACTAGTTGTATGATGGAGACTGTGCAGATGGTGGTTTAGTTGGCCCAAATGCCACTTTCTCAAAACCACCCATCCAGCAACACAACCAGCACACACACTAACTCCAAACACACAGTGTCGCTCATGGCAGCACACACCCCTCTGCCCAAATCTGCACAACTCTCCCAGCACAACACAGTCCACACACAAATCAACACAACCAGTACATACAGTAACCCCAAATGCACATAGCCCCTCACTGCAGCACACACCCCTTATTCACCACCCACACAAATCAACACAAAATGCCCCAGAACAACTCCTCTCCTCCGGATGCAAATCAACACAGCCAGCACACACAGTAACTCCCAAACCTGCATAGCCCCTCACCACAGCACATACGATTTATTCACTATCTGCACAAATAATACCAGTCTCTCAGTACAACCCCCCTCCCATGTAAGTCAACAGAAATCTCCCAGCACATCACACCACTCACCCACTATCACTCATACTTACCATAAAACCCTTTACTTGAATGGCAAAGCTGTGGGTCACCACTAGTACATTATATAATCACATATACCACATCTGTGGTGGTATGACAGTCACATTATAAAATGTATAGCTGTGTGATAAACTGCATTTAGCATACTTAGGACCCTATTACATTCACGGTCATGAATAATGTGTCATGGATCATGAAATCTGGTCTCCCCTGTGAAATCTGACTATTGTAGGGGGGTTGCCGTATTGCCATCCTTACTTCTGCGCTGCCTTCAGAGCTGACTGGCCAGAGTGCAGTGGCTTCTGGCCAGGTGCCCAGCTCTGAAGGCAATGCCACCGCCGGCAGCAGTGCAGAAGTTAGGGTGGCATGATATGAGGGGGTTGGCACTTTGGGGGGGGTCCAGAGCCAGAGTTATGGGTGGGCAACCCCCCAGGGCGCTGTGGTCAAAGTCTGCTGCCCCCCACCCCCTTCACACAGCCAGCCCAAGGCCCCTTTAACTTCCAAGTGCTGGGCCCGGAGCTGGGGAGGGCTAGGGCTGGAGTGCCCCTGCATGGGCGCTCCTGGGGCAGGTCTCATCCGTCTCCGGGAACCTCTCCCAGCTGCAGGAAGCTCTGCAGCTGCTGACCGGGAGCCCAGCTCTGAAGGCAGTGCTGCTGCTAGCAGCGGCGCTGCCTTCAGAGCTGGGCTCCTGGCTAGCAGCCGCCGCTCTCTGGCTGCCTGGCTCTGAAGGCAGTTCTGCCGCCTCCTGCAGCTCAGAAGTAAGGATGGCAATACCGTGACCCCCTACAGTTGCCTTGGTTGCGACCCCTTCATTATCCCCTTTTGGATTGGGACCCCCATGGTTACAAAACTGTGAAATTTCAGATTTAAATATATGAAACTCTGAAATTTAAGATTTAAAAAAAAAAAAAATCCTATGACCATGAAATTTACCAAAATGGACCATGAATTTGGTAGGGCCCTAACATGCTGCTTTGACTACCTCATCTACACTGTACCCACTAATCAGTCTCTTCTGAGATGGCTTCCAAAATCCCAAACCTTGCAGCAGCTTCATCTGAGTATATGTATTTTAATATATATCTATTTAATTTAAAACTCACTAGCCATAAAATGGTTTTCTTCTTTTCATAAATGTGGAATTCTTCTCCTCTCTCTCTCTCCCTTCAGTTCCTTTGGCTCTAAGCTTATGAGGGCAGTATTCTGTGATGGACCATTGATAGGTTTAAGGTCTGATATCTGGTCTTTCCAATGACATATTGCACTTGCGTCTTGCCCTGGAAGATCATGAGATATAATGTGATGCTTTCTCAGAGTGCCTAGGACTGAAAGTCACCTTGTTACCCCCTGCTTCCAGCAAGAGGAAGACTTGCTGGTGCTTAACTGGGTGTCGGTTCCTTGACACCACCAGTCTGTTAACCACACAAACAATCTCATCAGAGCTCTGCCAGCTCTTACTTAAAACTTGCAGGGTAATAGGTGCACCCAAGCCCTCTTGAAACATTACTCTGCAGTGTAAAACCATTAATTAAGGGGAGAGGGATAGCATTGGCCTGCTAAACCCAGGGTTGTGAGTTCAATCCTTGAGCGGGCCACTTAGGGATCTGGGGCAAAATCAGTACTTGGTCCTGCTAGTGAAGGCAGGGGGCTGGACTCGATGACCTTTCAGGGTCCCTTCCAGCTCTAGGAGATAGGATATCTCCATTATACCTTAATGACTAGACACTCTCAGAAATTACCAGGTAAGCATTTGCCAAAGAAACAGTGTACACACCACCTTGTTTGGTTCAACTGAGAAGCAGCTCCAATATAACATCAGAGCACTGAGATATATTTATAGTGAAAACAATCAGAAGTTTATTACCAAACATAAGATTTAAAAGAGAGTGAATAAGAATAATGATGGAAACAGAAATGGTTACATATTAAAACAAAATATATAACATGCTTCCTAACTTTAATAGGTAAATCCCTTGTCCAAAGTAGTTTGTCACCAAAAACAATATCCCAGCATCTCCAACCAACATTTATTAATGCAAAAAGTGCTGTCCTTTTTGGTTCCTCGGTGAAGGATGAAAGGATGTCTTTTGCCTTCCCCTTATGTTTCCCAAAGCCACAGTTTTGTATCCAGAATCAGGATAACCCTTGTGGCTTATTCCCTCGTGTGCTAGCTCCATGTTGCCTTCACATCCTCATGTTGACATTGTATGGAAATGTTTCAGAGTAGCAGCCGTGTTAGTCTGTATCCGCAAAAAGAACAGGAGTACTTGTGGCACCTTAGAGACTAACATTTATTTCAGCATAAGCTTTCGTGGGCTACAGCCCACTTCTTCAGATGCATAGAGTGAAATGGACTTGCAATGTTTTGGATGCTTCTTTTACATGTGAACAAAGGCAGACAAGTGAATATACATCCTTTGTCTGGCCAAAACCTGCTTGTGAACCCCACTTTGATTCAGACTTTAAAACATTTTCCGGTAGATATCTATATCTATATATACATACAACTCCTTAAATATCATCTGTACATACATCTTGCCATGATTAAGGATGAGTATGACCTAAGCTTTTATTAGATAACTCACTTAACCCTCCTTGGATAAATACTGTGAAAGCAAGGTGCTGGGTGTAGTGAGTTTGCCAGGCTTGTCAGGGAGTTATTGTTACAGAATGGTGAACCCTTTGTCAGTCGGCATTGATGGGTACCTTAGGATCACATATACTTTAACCTTGTGACAACATTATGTACAGAAAAGCTATCTTAGGTAATTTATAGTATTCTAAAATTGTAGTTTAAATGTATCTCCCTTTTATGTCCACTTGCTAAAATATTTTCTCTGTAAACTGTTGCCATACAGCATGCATGAATATTTTATAGGTACTCACTTCGGATATTTCATATAATTGGTGAGTTTATTACTCTGAAGTCATGTAACCATCCTAAACTACTCACAGAACCTTTGTGCCACAACATGCCATCATAAATTCTCTCGGTGAAGGCTCCTACTTAATGTTTTCATCTTGTCCCTGATGGCTCTTGCTCCGCTTGCCATCCATTGATCTCCATATTCCATTATAAATGTAATCACATTTTCCATTTTTCATTCATGATGTGCAATGTTCTGTGAGCAGCTAGTTGCTGCCTGAGTAACTTTCTGTGGGTTTGCAGTTACCTACTTTGTTCTCCAGTTCCTCAGTGGAATGCAAACCATAATCTTCGCATGCTTCATAGTCTTTATTTTAGTTCCTTTTCAGTTTTCTTGCTCAGTTAAGTTTCTTTCTGTACATCACAAGTGGCAGTACATTGCTTTTAAAAATGTTTTTGACAGCTAAAAAGGAGTTTGCTGTTCATGACACTTGGTACGTATGAAAGGAGTTTGATTCTTCTCTTCACCTAATCTCTCACGTTGGAATGTTTAATTAATCACTCCAATGCCTTGTTTATGCTGTAATGTTGAAATTTTTTAAGTCAATGAAAACCTGTGTGCAGACACTCTTAGTTTGGTTTAAGAGTGGCTTATTCTGGTTTAGCTATAAAACCTGTTACCAGTCGACATAAACTAAACTAAAATATTGCCATTCTTAAACCAAAATAAGAGTATTTTATGGGTTTGCGCTGGTTTAACTAAATTTAAAATCAGAATCTAGGTTAAACTGGAGCGACTTTCTCAGGTAGACAGGATCTTAGACGTCAGTAATTTATTCTGTCCAATCTTGTATTTGTTTTATGTTTATATTGATTATAACTAAGGCTATGATTCTGTCACAGAGGTTACAGTTTCCATGACTTTCCGAGACCTCTGTGATGACTTCTGGTGCAGGGCTGGAGCAGCCGGAGCAGTGGCTGCTGGAATAGCTGACCAGCCGCCAGACCTGGGGCAGCAGTCCCCAGCCACTGGAGCAGCGGCTGGGGTTGGGTCAGCCTCTCTGGGGCTGGAGCAACAGTAGTCAGCCCCTGTCGCAGGAGCAGCAGCAGGGCTGGAGCAGTTGCAAGCCACGGCAGCTCTCTCTTTGTCTCCCCTCCTTCCCCAGGGTATTTTTATAAAAGTCAAGGACAGGTCAGAGGCTTCCCTGAATTTTTGTTTATTGGCTGCGACCAGTCACTGACTTTTACTAAAAATACCTGTGACAGAATTGTAGCCTTAATTATAACTTTAATTTATACACATTCAATCCACATTCAGAACTCTCTTGAATTCAGTAATTGCTTCGCATTCTGGATCTGCTAAGACCTTAACATTATCTGGAAGTTTGCGAATTCAGATGTGCGAGCACACCTCTTTTTTTAATGTGATGTTTCTGAAAATCTTCTTTAGGTGGATGAAGAGCTTGTGAACTACATTAGTCTCCCAATATACTTTATAACTTCAGCTCAGGTCTACCCTCTGGTGGTCAATATAATACAAAATTTTGGGGTCCTGTTGAATTAATCCTTGCTCCTTCTGGACACCCCAATAACGACAGTAGCCAAAGCCTGCACCCTATCCTCTGAGATGCAGATCTAGCCATAATGTTCAGTGTTTTCCTCTTCTAAGGGTGCCACCTGCCTCTTCTCTCCTCTGCCAACATCTTTTAACCTTAAATCATTCATGGAGGAAAACTGGGTAACTAATTCAGTATAAATGATGTACTCTCCATACTTTTAATGTACTGGATTGTGGGACTGAAAAGATTAACTGGAAATGGAGGTTTGGCTTCTTCTGATATTTAGTGAGTTCTCATGTTTCACTATTTGCAATTTTAATAGAACTGCTACTGGTATGATGACTCCTGGTGAGTGTTTACAGGCAAACTATAATCTGTAAGAGATTTATGTTAGAAATGCAGATTGTTACTAATGGCTTCTCTGTTACAAAAGTCAGATGTGCTTGTCATTTTTTGCTGGTCTTCATTGCAGAACTGACATAACTACAAGTGACAATAAATTGTCTTTAAAAATGCTGATATGAGTGCAGGGACTAAGTGTGTGGGAGGGCAGATGAAAGTAGTGATGCATTGTGTGGGTGCTTTCATGTAAGAAATGTGAGTCATTATTCATTACATTAATGGAAAGAAGCCCTTTTCCTCTCTTTGGAATACAGAGGTTTTTTTAAAAATTCTTCATGCATAATTGGCGCTTAATAAATAATGAAAAGAATTTACTTTTAGAAATTAGCAAATGTAACTTCAGTTAGTTGATTCATATTGTGTAGATACATTAGATTTCACCTTGAAGTTATACCGGTATTTAATAATTCGATGATAACAGCTAGTGATGCTCATATTTCTGATCCTACCCAAAAGGTCTAGTCCAAAGCCGTAGGTGCTGATCCTTAATATAAAATGCATAATATAAAAGCTACTATTGATAATACCTGACCCAACTAGGATCTACCCTCCCCCACACAATACAAATCAATCACCAGATGGACAAAAAGTACGAACGTGGAAGGATTTAAATGACTGGTTTTTAAATTCTTGTCCTAAAGAAAGATTTATTCACATTGGTTGGTTGGTATAAGCATTAAACTGTATTAATTTGCAACCAAAATAGCAGGCTTTATACAAAATTTGTTACTCCTTTTAACCAACCAGGAGGATAGAGTCTATCTATACGCATTTATTAAGCAATTATATATCTTAACATCCATTTATGCAGATTCTTAAATTTTACTTTTTTATGTAACATATGTAAAATGTGGTAAAGTTGTGTTTAAAAATTCTATTTTTTTCCCCTCAGGATTTGTTTTGAGCTGCATTATGATGGTAGTTAGATTCAATAAAAATGTACAAAATAGCATTTAAAAATTGTTTGTTAAATAAAACTACCTTAAATGTACTCGGTAGATAAGGGGGGAAAAACAAGTTTATCCAGAAATATGTTTAATTTAAAACTTATTTATTAGACAAAGCTAGTATTAATTGTAGTTGGTGAATTGATGGACTGTTTCTGGTCACACTGGGCCTTCAGGTGCCTATAAATACCTTTGAAAATTCAGCCTCACGGCCTTCAGGTTTAGAATTATTAGATCTCATCCTCTCCCATCTGGTTTCCATTCATAGATTATAAGAGGAAAACAAGCTTTCCTGCTCTTTCAGCTCCCAGTTTCTTAATTTTGAATGAGTTTATCCAAATGAAAACAAGTATTCTCTCTGCACCTGCTGCTAACTGAAACCAAAAGTGATGAGGGGAAAAGCTTTTCTGCATAACAAATTGAAAATATTTACAAGTGGAAAATTTGCTTCATTATAAAGCATGAAAATAATATACATAATGCATTACATTGTGACATAGTCATAAAAATTTGAGTAGACCTCAAAAATTAGGTGTTCCCCCCCGTTTCTGTATGTAATTAAAAAAGCAGCTCTGCTTAACTCATTAAAATTTGAGGGCTCATTGATGCAGCATTTTTTATTTAAATAATTTGAAGATAATAGTAATTTTAGCCCTGAACATAGGTTGTCATAATTTCAAGTTTAATTTTAAACGGATTTATTTTATCCACCCTGAAAAGTACTCTGTGCCCCTACAGAAACTTCAACCAGCCTTTCGCAAAAGCAGAGAAAACCGATGAAAGCACAAGTGTATCTGCTGATTACAATTATGGTAATATTACACGTCGAGAAAGGCCTCAAGAAGATCCCAAGCCATCTAGGACTTTAGTTATTAGATCCCCATTTTAAGGCTGGATATAGAAAAAATATTCCCCTTGAAACAGTCTCTCATAATAACTGTTTTGAGATCTCTGTATGCTTCCATTTCTGTGGTAACTTGAGCTTTTCTTTCCAGTTTTTCTGTGGATAATGCATGTAACAGAAAAGTGTTTTTAATTTAAGAGGACAAGAATCTATACAAAATGTTTCCTGTCGATATTGCAGGGTATGTGGTTAATCATATTAGGAACCTTCTATGCTCCTGACAGAATTCTGCGCCTGTGCAGGAGCACAGAATTCATATGGACCACATATTTTTGTGCCTCCCGTGCAGAAAAACACAAAAGAACATATTCATAAATTATCTGGGTAAACAGTGAGGTGGCAAAATTTGCAGATGATGCAAAACTACTCAAGATATCAGAGGGGTAACTGTGTTAGTCTGGATCTGTAAAAAGCGACAGAGTCCTGTGGACCTTCTAGACTAACAGACATATTGGAGCATAAGCTTTTGTGGGTGAATACCCACTTCGTCGTATGCATGTAGTCATGATGATGATGATGTCTACATGCACCTGATGAAGTGGATATTCACCCGCGAAAGCTTATCCTCCAATACGTCTGTTAGTCTATAAGGTGCCACAGGACTCTTTGTCGCTTTTTACTCAAGATAGTTAAGTCCCAGGCAGACTGCGAAGAAATACAAAAGGATCTCTCAAAACTGGGTGACTGGGCAACAAAATGGCAGATGAAATTCAATGTTAATGAATGCAAAGTAATGCACATTGGAAAACATAATCCCAACTATACATTTAAAATGATGGGGTCTAAATTAGCTGTTACCACTCAAGCTGTTACCACTCAAGAGAGAGATCTTGGAGTCATTGTGGGTAGTTCTCTGAAAACATCCACTCAATGTGCAGCGGCAGCCAAAAAAACAAGCAACTTTGGGAATCATTACGAAAGGGATAGATAATAAGACCGAAAATATCATATTGCCTCTATATAAATCCATGGTATGCCCACATCTTGAATACTGTGTACAGATGTGGTTGCCCCATCTCAAAAAAGATATATTGGAATTGAAAAACGTTCAGAAAAGGGTGACAGAAATGATTAGGGGTACGGAACGGCTTCCGTATGAGGAGAGATTAATAAGACTGGGACTTGTCAGGTTGGAAAAGAGACAACTAAGGGGGGATATGATAGAGGTCTATAAAATCATGACAGGTGTGGAGAAAGTAAATAAGGAAGTGTTATTTACTCCTCTCATAACACAAGAACTAGGGGTCACCAAATGAAATTAATAGGCAGTAGGTTTAAAACAAACAAAAGGAAATATTTCTTCACACAATGCACAGTCAGGCAGAGGATGTTGTGAAGGCCAAGACACTAACAGGGTTCAAAAAAGAACTAGCTAAGTTCATGGACTTATTAGCCAGGATGGGCAGGGATTGTGTCCCTAGCCTTTGTTTGCCAGAAGCTGGGAATGGGCAACAGGGGATGGATCACTTGATGATTACCTGTTCTGTTCATTTCCTCTGGGGCACCTGGCATTGGCCGCTGTCGGCAGACAGGATACTGGGCTAGATGGACCTTTGGTCTGACCTAGTATGGCCATTCTTATGTTCTTATGTAAACCCAGTTTTAGGTCTATTTTGACACAGGTATTTACTTACAGGCAATGCTGTCCCAAAGTTCTTGAAAGTAATTTTCTAAAACAATGATTATTAGTTCACAAAGGCCTTCTAGGACTTGGACCAGCATTTCCCAAGTGGTTGATCCTGGGAAGAATGTGGTTGTTTGTCACTATCCCCTTCCCCTTACCATCACCTCCACATGCCCTGAAAGCACTCCCCCAATGGGGCCACCCACAGTGTAGGGGAAAAGGGATGGTTTGAGCCAGGTCTCCTGTTTGAGAAGGCTCCCATTGCAACCTGGTGCACCAGGTCACAGCGCCATGCAGGTTTGTCTTGTCATGGTGGAGGGGTGGCCAGGACAAATTTGAGTGAGTGGCACTGTGACCCCGTGCACCAGGTTGCGAGACCCAGTGTGGGGGGCTGGCTGAGGCTGCAGGGGAGGGGAGGGGGGGGCAGGGCTAGGAGAGCAAGAGGGTTTGGGAGCTAGGCTGAGGTAGATGGACAGGAGGGAACAGGAGGCTGGGGAAAGGTGCTAGCAGTGTGAAAAGCACATAATTTTGTGTTTGTGTTTGAATCAAAAATATTTTAAAATAGTAGTTATTGTGTGTATCTCCACAAAAGACAAAATGCAGTTGGTGAGTCAACTTAGTAAAAAGCTTGGGAACCGCTGACTTAGACATCCTTCAAGCTGCTGTCATGATAGATGACAGAAAAGGTGTAGGTAATTTTCAACACTAAATATACTGCTGCTTTCTCTTTGCATCTTAATTCAAAAGCCTTTTTATGCACTACTTCTAGGGTCCTGGTTCTCCTTTCATGTAATACATGCCTTTGTCTTTGCAATTCACATCTTATAGATGAAGGTATAAAGGTGCAATGATTTCTCTGTTTGGACATTGAGAGGGAGGGTTTCCTATTTCCAGGAGGGAAAATACTCTGACTGCTTTGTGTTCATCAGCTAAATCATTTCTGTTATCTGCTTGCATTTAAAAATCTGCGTGTAAGAGGCTGATCTTGGGAGCACAGATTTACTGATTCATTTCTTGGAATCTTAGAGTCTTGAGTACTCTACAGAAAAGGCTAAATATAAAATTAAACATTTCTCCCTGCTGTTCGTAACCAAGATAAAGTATTACTTATTTTTGGTGCTCAGTTGCTGGTTTAATCTGAATCAGTTACACATATCTTGTGGTTATGAAATTGGATAAAACATTGCAAATAATTAAAAATTAGCCTTCCGCCTCATGTTGTAAAGCGGGGTATGCTGAAATAGCAGTAGCATCATATTTTCCAGTAGACCTTTTTTTATGGACAGCTATGTCATCAGGGAGGCTCTCTTAGAAAGCTGCCCCACAGTGGAGTGTTTGGAATAGGATCAACAGTATGTTTACATTCTATTTTTCTTTCCTGTTTTTCTGGAGCTTGGAAAGCAAACCTATATACAAGCCTTGTTTTTATTCTATCCGGACACATACAACATATATAATGCAAATGACTAACAAACTGTTTTTTAAGATTTTGTTTAAATATCCATTCAGAGAATTGAAGTAAAAATTAAGTAGCAAATTTGAATTACTGTTCAAACATTAATTGTGATAGGCAAAATCAAGGCATTACCCATGTCAGAATGCGAGCTCCTTCTACACTGCTTCCACATAAAGTTACATTGTTTTTAATCAATTCTGTAGCATGATGTAACTTATTTTGTACAAAGTACTCTGCTTCTATGTTACCTTAACATCCAGAGCAGTTCCGGATCTAATGGGATGCCCAGCTTTACTGGTGTGAGTACAGAACTGGGAGCCAGAAGCGTAGGAGTTGTAATCCTGGTTCAGTCGCAAGATGACCTTGGGGAAATTATTTAACCTCTGTGCCTCAGCCTTCATCTGTAAAATGGAGAAATATCCTTCACAGTGTTCTAAGGTTTATTGATTGTTAAAAAGTGCTTTGAAGATGGAGTGCTATGTAAATACTAGGCAGTTGCTTTCAAATTAACCAAAATTAGTTTGTCTATAATACCAAATTCTGTGTGTGTATGGTATAATGTATACCTCTCTATCACCACAAGGATCTATACACTTTTATTCAAAGAGATCCTTCACTGCAAAAGGAAGGAGTGACTGTGTGGATTTATTCATTCTTTGGCACGTGGCTTCTCTGACGAGTTAAAAATCAAGCCTCCCTTTATGCAGGTTTTTTTAATGTAACATCATGTGCCAGCAATGCCCCTCTGCCATGTACATTGGCCAAACCGAACAGTCCCTATGTAAAAGAATAAATGGACACAAATCAGAGATCAGGAATGGTAACATACAAAAGCCAGTAGGTGAACACTTTAGTCTGCCTGGACATTCCATAACAGATTTAAAAGTAACTAGTCTTGGGCCTGGTCTACACTGGGGGGGATCGATCTAAGTTACTCAACTTCAGCTACGTGAATAACTTAGATCTACTTATGTCTGTGTCTTCACTACGGTGAGTCAACTGCTTCATAGCTCTATCAAAAGAATTGTTGTCTAAGTGATTTATTCAGTGTAAAGGTGCCAAATTTCAGTTTAGATTTGCTGTTCATAAATTACTTTTATCATATTATGCCTTCCCTCAGGAAATTCCCTGTTTGGTCCCTAGGGGAACTTAATCTTAGTGTTTTTAATACTGTACTATATTTAACATGTCTATTTAATTTAACCTGTGTCTAGGTTAACCTATTTTTATGGCTGTTTATTGTATTTTACTGGCTTATTTTAAAAGACAACATAAGATAGTCATGTTACAAAGCACCATATAAATGTTTTGGCTTACTGTATACCTGAAATTGCAATTGGAGGAAAAATTACTTATATAATTCTGTGAATGTTTCCTATGGAGAAATGATCATTATCTTAGACTGTTTGAAAAGCAGGACCCAGGCTTGGCCCTTCAAGTTGCACTCATCACATCACCGAAAAGATTTAATTTAAAGTAGAGGGAGTGTGTGACCGAGATTATGGCAATAAAATTTAGCCTTCGGTGCCAGATGGGGAGAACTATTGCAGTTTTTTGCTGATATGCTGTAATGGGAATTTTGACACAGACAAGATAATGTTATGAGGAGTAGTCCAGTTACTCATTTCCCCAATATTTTACATATTTTACAATATTTTGAAAGACAGTAATGAGAGCTAGAGGTACCAAACACATGGGCACTTCATAAGATTTACAATGCAACTCTGCCAATGCAGCCCTTTTTGTCCTGAGCAGAGACTGACTTTTCCAAATTAGGCTAAGCAATAGTTCTTCTGATTTCTATTTTTACTTGTTTTCTACTGTAAGTTGAATTTGAACAGGGTTTCCAGAATTGAAAATCAAAACACATTTTCTCCTTTGCCACTTAAATACTCACCCCCTCAAATACCTCTAACTTTTAGAATTTTTTCTTGGGCTTTATTTATTTGAGAGAGAGCGAGCATTCTGAAAGACGGTGTTTTCTGCTTTTTGGGTTTTTTTTTTTAATGTTTTCAATTTGTGTCACTGAAGTGTTTGAAAAAATTACTCAGACTAAAAACACTAGTCCCTAATTTTAATCTATACATGAAAGCTGTAGCTACTCTGAAAATTTAAAAGAAGAGATAAGAACATCAAGGTTCTTGTTATGCCTATTAATTAGGAAGGTTATAAAAGTTATAAACCTGTTTAGAATCTTAGAGGAGAAAGGGAGCCATTGGTGAATGGAGAAAGGGGGCATGGTGGTGGAATCAACTGTCATTGAATGTTGGAGAGAAGGGAGCTGGTGGTTAACTGTTGGGTGTTACTGGCTTTCTAGAATCTAGAAACTTTTGGAAAATGGGCAGGGCATCTGATAAACTGTTTCTCTACAAAGCTGGTTAGCTCATCTTATTTTGTAGTCTTCAGTGTTAGAATGAGAAGCAACCACATAGGGAATCTGACAGTGGTAAATGTGAAAATTGTTGTTCAGTAGTGCAAATGAATAATTAGTGGTTAGTGATTACAAATATCAATTTATAAATGTATCGGGGTTAACATGCCCAAAGTTGAAGTAAATGGTAGAAAACAAGTAATCAAATGAACTGAAGATAATGTAAACAGGATTCTTCCAATGTAAAATGTAAATGTTAATGTAACCCAAGCTGGACCCACATAGTGGTTTGAGTCTGCTACTGGCTTTGAGCTAACTGACCTGAGTGCCTCAGCTCATGGTTTTAGATCCAGAAGTTCTGGGTTCATCCCTGCTGCTGCTGACCCTCACCCAGGGTAACTAGAGAGACAGGGTTTGTGCTCATCTCAAATAGCAGGAAATCAGTTTCTTTGGATTCATCAGGACCAAACGTGCCATTGAGCAGAAATTTCATTACTGAGAAGCAGAACACTGAGCTTTGTCATACAAATGAGAATTTTTTGATGGCATCATTGTCTTCGAAACGTACCCAGAACCATAAACTGTTCCAGGTCTTATAACAGCTCTTCAGTGTCACTGTCATTCAGGAGCAATGTCTGTTCTTCTTTGATATTCCCAAAATGGCAAAATGTCAGTTACCGATCTATAAACAGCTAAAAAGGCAAAACTGTGAACTTGCTAAAGTTGCAGTCTTCTGTTATGCAAAGAATGTTGCCTTAAATGTAGCACAAAGTGGAAGCTTTAAAGGAAGGATTGCAAAGCACCTTGCCCTGGATATACTCCACTCATAAGTCCATTATTGGATGCAAAAAAAGAAAAGAAAAATTAAGCATTTATATGGGTAAAAATATATTAATATTGATTCCATGGCTATGTTCAAGTTACAGAAAATGCCATCTCCAAGAGTGCAGAGAAAGTGTGACAAAGGAGGTCTTTATTGTTTGCTAAGATAACAAAAATATAAAATGAAAAATGAGAACATCTCTAATGTAAACTTCACTTTTGATGTTTGAGGTTTTTGGCATGCTGTTTGCACTCTGAGTGTCACACAACATAATTCTAACTCACATTTTTGGAAGTTCAAAAATCTTCCACAATCTGAGCCTTGTGGTTGGTGATTTGAAAAAGCAGAATTGATGTCCCAACTTATGGCCTAGATACAATCTTCTTGAGAGTTCTGTGTGTGTTCACCTGTGCATCCTAGTTACCATATGTATTTTGAAATTTGCACTGAGCCACAAGGACTTTGATCATGACATATCATGCGTGTTACAGAACAAAGGACTATACAGGGATGGGACAGTGATGATGAAGAAAGCAAAAACCCTTTAGCTGGAGTTTTTAAAAGAAAAAAAACCCGTTTGACAGGTTTTTATAGATGTTATTAAAGATGGTGATAACTGTCCTTTTGGAGAGAGGGAGAAATTAGTTGGAATGGGCTGGAGCTGTTATTGCTGCTTTTAAAGTCCGATCCTGTTTCCTAGAAGACAAAACAGGACACACACACACTGAATAACAAAGATAGAAAATGCAACTTCTATCTCTCCAAAAGGGAGTGTTGGGCAGAATAATGAGGATGTAGTATTCTGCCCATCAGTTAGGTCTAGTTTCCGACACACCAATTTTGGTTCACTGATTTTTCATTTCCACACTTTTCTTGCTAACCAGGCATGATCTTAACACAGTCCCTGAGTGATATCTGTAGGCCTTTTTGTTTAAACTAATTCAGTCTGCGCATCTGGATTTGTAAAGAACAAATCATGTCAAACCAATCTGATAGCTTTCTTCGATAGGATAACGAGTCTTGTGGATAAGGGAGAAGCTGTGGATGTGGTATACCTAGACTTTAGTAAGGCATTTGATACGGTCTCGCATGATATTCTTATCGACAAACTAGGCAAATACAATTTAGATGGGGCTACTATAAGGTGGGTGCATAACTGGCTGGATAACCGTACTCAGAGAGTTGTTATTAATGGTTCCCAATCCTGCTGGAAAGGCATAACGAGTGGGGTTCCGCAGGGGTCTGTTTTGGGACCGGCTCTGTTCAATATCTTCATTAACGACTTAGATATTGGTATAGAAAGTACGATTATTAAGTTTGCGGATGATACCAAACTGGGAGGGATTGCAACTGCTTTGGAGGACAGGGTCATAATTCAAAATGATCTGGGCAAATTGGAGAAATGGTCTGAGTTAAACAGGATGAAGTTTAACAAAGACAAATGCAAAGTGCTCCACTTAGGAAGAAAAAATCAGTTTCACACATACAGAATGGGAAGAGACTGTCTAGGAAGGAGTATGGCAGAAAGGGATCTAGGGGTTATAGTGGACCACAAGCTAAATATGAGTCAACAGTGTGATGCTGTTGCAAAAAAAGCAAACGTGATTCTGGGATGTATTAACAGGTGTGTTGTGAGCAAGACACGAGAAGTCATTCTTCCGCTCTACTCTGCTCTGGTTAGGCCTCAGCTGGAGTATTGTGTCCAGTTCTGGGCACCGCATTTCAAGAAAGATGTGGAGAAATTGGAAAGGGTCCAGAGAAGAGCAACAAGAATGATTAAAGGTCTTGAGAACATGACCTATGAAGCAAGGCTGAAAGAATTGGGTTTGTTTAGTTTGGAAAAGAGAAGACTGAGAGGGGACATGATAGCAGTTTTCAGGTATCTAAAAGGGTGTCATAAGGAGGAGGGAGAAAACTTGTTCACCTTAGCCTCTGAGGATAGAACAAGAAGCAATGGGCTTAAACTGCAGCAAGGGAGGTCTAGGTTGGACATTAGGAAAAAGTTCCTAACTGTCAGGGTGGTTAAACACTGGAATAAATTGTCTAGGGAGGTTGTGGAATCTCCATCTCTGGAGATATTTAAGAGTAGGTTAGATAAATGTCTATCAGGGATGGTCTAGACAGTATTTGGTCCTGCCATGCGGGCAAGGGACTGGACTCGATGACCTCTCGAGGTCCCTTCCAGTCCTAGAATCTATGAATCTATGAATCTTGTTTTTGCACCTTTTCCCATTAATACTTGTTGTTCGAGGTTATTGTGACATTTTATGAACGTACACTCGCTCTTTTTACAGTGGAGCTCATAATTAGGGTAAATGTGTAGCTGCAGTGATGCACATGCCTGATGTGTATGTGCTGCACTGGTGCAAGGCATAGTTTACACTGGTGTGCCATGTCTTGCTCCAGTGTAGCTACAATTGTTATAAAAATTCCATCTAGGCAAAGTCTGATTCCACTGTCTCGTTATCAGAGATGGATTCAAGAAGACAATACTAACAAAACTTATCTTTAGGATAGTCTGTATATGTAGGCTTCCCACAAATATCTGTTTATTAGACACTGAAATAGCCAACAGTGCTAATTCAATCATATAAGATAGTGGAGCATTTTACCTTTTTTCTTGTGAAAAAGTAAGGATCAGCTTGGTGTAATCAGTGTTTATAATTTAACTTACAAATGGGTAACCTTTAGTTGTCCTTATGTTAACTTTTCATTAATATGCTAAAGAGTTTTGTATATAGTTAATGGCAGCAAAAGGAACAGACGCACAGCATTATTATTCAAGCACAGACAGTATGTTAAGACACCATGGTGATTAACTTGATATAAAAATCTAAATAGATAACATGCTGTAAAAGACCCAGATAGTCTGTTTCCCCAAGCAGCTTACAAATTAAAACAAATGGCGATAAAACTGAATATACAGGGAGATGCACTGGAAAATATTAATATACAATATTTTTCTTGCATTAGTAATTTTGTAAAATACTGGGATGGACAGGGCATTCGATTGCCATTTGTTAGCATGGCAGCCTTGTTGCTAGTTTGTGAGTTTGTAGTACTCCACAGTATTTAATCTGTAGTTCAGAATTCATAATTGTCCTATATCTCCTCTCTTCCTCATCCGTCAACAGATATTGTATTAGTGTTCTAGCTACCAGGAAGCAAGAGCTGTCAAAATCAGAATAAAAGCACCAGCCTACCCACTTCCACTTCGATAATGAAACTTCCAGAGCGAAGCAAAGACAGAAATGGAAAAGGGCTCACTATTTGAAAAGCAATCCCTGAGTAGGTGTGGGAGGGAAGTAGTATGGGAGACAGACTATATGACAAACAGAACTACCTATTAAGTTACTTTTCTTTGTCATATTTATCTTAAGTCTGGTCTACATTACAAAATTAGGTTGTTGTAAGATGCCTTGCGTCAACCTATTTATGCATATATCTACATTCAAATTTGTCTCTAGCTGACATGCATGCCATTATAGCAACACAATAAAACTAGCTCCCCAAATGACATAGAGCGTTTGTCAACCTATTGAGGTTGACACCAGGAGGGTATAGATACTGCATGAGCGGTGTTGACCATAAGGGCTGGTCTACACTGGGGGGGGGGGGGGAGATCGATCCAAGATGCGCAACTTCAGCTACGCGAATAACATAGCTGAAGTCGAAGTATCTTGGATCGAATTACCTGGGGTCCAGACGGCGCGGGATCGACGGCCGCGGCTCCCCCGTCGACTGCGCTACCGCCGCTCGCTCTGGTAGAGTTCCGGAGTCGACGGTGAGCGCGTTCGGGGATCGATATATCGCGTCTTAACGAGACGTGATATATCGATCCCGGATAAATCGATTGCTACCGATACGGCGGGTAGTGAAGACGTACCCTAACAGTCCTCCAGCAGCTGTCCCCCAGTGCCCCGTTCCCTGCAAGAGTGACTGCTCTGGTACTGTGTTAAACTCCACCAGTCAAGGGTCAGAGTTGAAATGCCATTTCCTGATTGGCCATCATGGTGAGCATACCTAGCTGCTCACCCTTGTTGTGTGCAACTGCCCAACTGATTCCTGCCTGGAGTAGACAGGAAATATTGGATCTCCTGAGCCTGTGGAGAGAAGAGACTATGCAAGCACAGCCACAGACCAGCCATAGAAACACGTTAAAAATTTGTATAGCATTGCCTGTGTGGTTTATTTGCACATTACTTTTCTGCACTTTTTTTCCCCACCCAATAAAGTTCTGTTTTTGGATAATCAAATTATCTTTATTGACAACAAATATTGCAGAGTGTTAGTCAAAGCAAACAGTACTTGTAAATGCATACCAAGCACCACAGAATTCATAACCATCAGGAAAATACCCAGTCCTGTTTATAAATGCACAGCAAGCACTATGCAATTCTTAGCAGCTCCCAAAGCTCCAGGCCCAGAGAACTCTCCAGCACAGAACACTACTGTGGCTGACTTGAAACTGTTCTTTCAAAGCCTCCCTCAACCGCATAGCTCCACATTGGGTTCTTCTGATAGCCTTGTGTCTGGCTGTTTCAGGTCAGCTGAGAACCTTGATATGCATATCTAGTGGTGTGGGTGTATTTATAAAATAGAGTGTTTGGGGAAAGCTTTAGCATAGAGAAAGATCTTGTGATGTGCCTTAACGATAAACAAATTATGGAACCGTCTGAAATCCTTTGGAATTCCACATTCCACACCCAGATCCCCCTAATCAAGAACCCTTTATCTATGGCTCTCGTGCGCTGCATTGTGGGCTTAGTTAGCTGTTTTGTCCTAGAAGAGCACAACTGTATTGGCAGACCATGGATGGTGATGTGGTCGCTGATGTGCCACAGGACTCTGTCATTGTTCATACAGTTAATGACTTCAGCATTTGGCTTCATTGTTGTGATGTGAATGAGTGGTTTGCATTATGTTTTAGTATTCATGCCCAGAAAAAAAATGGACTCAAACTTAATTAGCTAACATAGTGACTGTATTTATACCTTTCTGCTTATGGAACATATACAAGCACCTTAAATGTTGCTAAAATGATGGATTTTTGTAACCCTTATGAAAGACTAATGACTAGATTATTGGTGGTCAGTACCATATGCTTCTCTAAATTAGTATTCAGCAACTTCCAAATAGAGTTGGTTCTAGATTTTTAAAACGTGCTATTTTTTTTAATTTCTTCCTAAATCCATTAATTTGTTAGATGTCATGGTAATAAGCTGGGCATTTTGCCAAGTTTTCAGTATTGTCAGGATAATGAATAAAGTACAAAAGAAAATGCCTGTCTATTTTCTTTTAAAATTAAGTGGTGTACAGGCTTAGCCGCAAGACTACCCTTACTAACGCAAGAGCAGAAGTAGGTAAAAACAAGAATGAGTTTTCACCTTGTGTCTCTGCACATCTGTGCATCTCATGTGAATGTAATCGAAGTCCACCTAGATATGTAACAACTGTCAAAGCTCTCAAGTTAATAGAAACATTTTCTTTTAAAGACTTATCTTTCTAGAACTTGGAGAATATTTGGGTCTTAATATTCCAAAAAAGGTCATTATGTACCAGATTTTACTAGATATGAAACTGCAGTAGAAGAAAAGTCTGTCCTGAAGCACTCAGAACCTGAACTAAAATGACATCAAAATTCTTGAAACCGACCATTATAATTGCCTCTCTTACATGGTGACAGTAGCCATGCTGGTCCCAGGATGTTAGAGACAAGATGGGGGAGGCAATATCTTTTATTGGACCAACTTCTGTTGGTGAGAGCTTTCGAGCTCACACGGAGCTCTTCTTCAGGTCTGTGTAAGCTCAAAAGCTTGTCTCTCTCACCAACAGAAGTTGGTTCAGTAAAAGATATTACCTCTCCCACCTTGACTCTCTAACATCATGATTGTGTCAGTAATAACTAAAGGTTAAAGTCATTTGGCCAGGAATCTTCTTCCTCATAACATCATTGTATGCATGCAATAAGTGTTCACTGCCTATTGTGTCCTCTTTTAAATGGTGTCCAAAAAGATTATTTAATGTTATTTTTAATGCTGGGCTTTCACTTTGTTAATGCAGATATAGGTGATTAAAATCTAATGTGTACTGATTTAAATATGTATTATTGGGTATTATAAACATCAATTGATTATATATTTCTGGCTATACAACAGAATTGGCCTATTCTGATGAGTGGCTCCCAAGTCTTTTGTCTCCGTGTATCTAGTGTGGGGAGGGTGTATGAAATTATATAATATATATTTTGTGTGTGATATATTAAATTTAGTGTTTCTGGAATGTATTGCAAAGACTTTCAAGAGGGAAGTCCTGCTCAACTCCAGAAACGACCCATACCTGCCGATAGTGGGGGATAGAGGTAGGGCAGCAACGTCAGAAGATGTTACTGAACCTGCTTAGTCCGTGTGAGCATGCTCAGTACAAGCCAAGCGGCAAATTGGGGGGAGGGGGCTCATGACCTCACATGCATCGCCTCTGCTTAGCTCAGGGAGGTTCTCAACCTTTTCTTTCTGAGGCCCCCTTCAACATGCTATAAAAACTCCAGAGCCAAGCAGGGGTAGGGGGGATTCGGGACTCTGGGCCAGGGTGGGAACTCTTGGGCATAGGCCTAGTTTGACTTCTGTTTTGGGGGGAGGGGACGCTAAGGGCTGGCAGGGCTCTGGCCAGCTCTGCACAGCGGGATGCAGGGAGGGAGCATCACCTCCACAGGCCACCCACCTGTCTGGGGCTGTGTGCCGGTGGCTGCTCCCCGAAGGCTCTGCTGGCCTCGGAGCCGTCCAGGCAGCTCTGACAGCCTGCGGGAGCTGAGGAGCAGCCGCCACCCTGGGCACCCGCAGCAGATGGGGGGATGCCAGGGCTGCCCACTCCATGGCACCACCCGCCAGAGGAGCAACTTCCCCTCACTGCCTGGCTCCAGCTTCTGGCCTAGGACCCGGCCAGAGAGCAGGTCCTGAGGGGGGGCTGGGGGAGAGGAGGAGGTGGGGGGTGGAGCTGCCCCCAGGACTTCCCCACTCTAGGTAAGGCACTGCAGTTTGGGGGGGCAACACCCTCGTGCTCCCTCAACTCTTCCCATGGGCTCAAGGTTTCAGCCCCCCCTGCTCCTGGCTGCAGTGGAGGGGGGCAGGGGTTTCAGCCCCACACTCTTCCTGGCTGCAGTGTGTGGGGGTTAGCTCGGGGTTTCAGCCCTGCTGCTCCAAGAAGGTGGTGGAGGAGCTCGGAGTTTCAGCCCTACCACTCCTGGCTGCAGCGGGGGGAGGGGGAGCTTGGGGCTTCAGTCCCCCCCCTGCTCCCAGCTTCAGGCTCCCCCTTGCTCCTGGCTTCAGCAGGGGTATGGGGGGAGCTCAGGATTTCAGCCCTCCCCCCGCTTCAGTCCCATGGGGGGGGGCACCAGGGCTCGGGAGTTCAGCCCCACACCACTCCCTGCTTGGGGTCCCTGCGGCCCCCCTGAAAGGGCTCGCAGACCCCAGGGAGCTGTGGCCCCCTAGTTGAGAACTGCTGGCTTAGCTCAGAAGATACATTATGGGACAGTGCCTGCATACTGTGATGATAGGTGCATGAGACACAGAAATAGTCTGTGCCCAAGGAGAAATGGGGCTGCACAGGAGACATTGGGAAGGACTACAGCTCTGGGGGCCAGGCTGTTTGAATGTTATGAAATGTTGGACTCTGAGAGGGGGGAGTGCATGTGATAGTACATACCAAGAGTTGATTCTTACCCATCTGAGTAGTTATTAGTGTTAATACTTATTAAAAGTTGGGAAATTCTCTACCACCCTCCTCAAAAAAAAAACCCTGAACTTTAAGATGGATAGATTCCATATTCCACCCCTTCTTCTCCAAGACAGACCATAAAAAGCAAATTAGTCATTCAACAACCCATCTATACTCCACTAATCAGTTCCCCTTTTCAGTCCTGCCTACCTGCTTTCCATGACTCACAGCCCACATCTTCACTCTCTCATCCGAAGCCACCATCTTATAGCCTTAACGGAGACCATATTTATTGGTTACATTTTGTGTTTTGTATATTAATAAAGGGTTTGTGTGAATCTATAGGTGTTGTATTTAGTTTTGAAATGTATGTGGATGAGGGGTCGTGGCTACAAGATGGTTTTTCCTCTAATGTTTAGGGAAAGTTTTGTGAATGGATCTATGTTCATGATTGTTATAAATGTGGTTATAAGACATGCAGAATTGAAATCTGTATGTGTGCATAAGAGCACTGTATTTATAATTTGAAGGTAAGCTTGCTGGTTTGAGGTAGAGTTTTAAAAGATAGTTTTGGCCAATGTGGAAGAAGCTTACTCAGTCTTTTACATGCCCCTCACTTTGGTGTCTGGATATGACCATAATGTATCTATTCTGATGATAAATAGGATTTCATCCTTTGGCACTATGACACTATTCAGACAAAAAATCACTTTAAAAACAAAAGTGAAATATAGAAAGGCAAATTTAGAGGGAAGGAATTGAAATTTTATTTGTCTTATGCTCAAGTGAAATAGAGCTTTTGTGTAACCTTTTTTCTTCTTCTTCCTATTAAGTTTGTGCTGAAGCCTTCAACCCAGATGAGGAAGAGGAAGATACAGAACCAAGGGTAAGAATGGGCAAATCACATCTTGCATAGTCTTTTGCATACGTTAATGTACATATGAAGCACATCATCCCCTTGTCAATTCTACATTTAATTCTGCAAAATGAAATGATTACTGAAAAAGCAGAATTATTCTGAAATGTTAAGTCTCTTTGTTCTGGGCGTTCCTTTGGGCATTATGGGCTTTAATTTACAAATTTGTTGTCTAAAAAGATTTTAAAATTGTACCTAGAGGCCTACCATCTATATGAACTTAAATATTTCCCTTTCTTAATTATCTGCTTAAGTAACACTTGTTCAGACAATTCCTGGAGCACTGGTGCTAGTGTGAAGAATTAGTGAAGCTTTAGCACAGCTCTCGTGTCTGGATGTCTAGAATACCTCTCATGGTTTTTACTGCCTTCCTTATCAAAGCAGGTCTGTTCTGGGAGAGCTTACCTGCTGCTTATATTGGAAATGCTTTGTTGAAATGTGCTTGAGCCTATAATCACCAATTGTCGTATCTTTTTAAATGCAGGGAATTTATAGGGATTATTACAGTTCAGATATTGTAATTGTATTTCTCGAGGGCTACTGTATGTAACAAGATCCTGGTTGATAGGGATCGATATTTCCTTTAGGGACTTGTACTTCTGGAATGAAGCTCAGTTGCCTTGTTAGTCTCAAGGACATGTCAGAGTTTCAATATTGTGAAAATCTAAAGCCGATTTAATTTATTCTAAAGGAGGAGATTCTTTTTAAATATTTTATTCCAAAATACTGAGAAATAGATGATAGGTGTCTCTAGTAACTGCAAATAGGTTTTTGAAAAGTGGATTCATTTATTGTGTTAGAGCAGTGGGGGTCATGACCACTCAGGGTCACGAGGTTATTAAGTGGGGGTCGCGAGCTGTCAGCCTCTACCCCATATCCTGCTTTGCCTCCAGCATTTATAATAGTATTAAATATTAAAATGTGTTTTTAATTTATAAGGGGGGTCGCACTCAGAGGCTTGCTGTGTGAAACGGGGTCACAAATACAAAAGTTTGAGAACCACCATGTTATAGGTTTTGATTCCTGAGTAGTATTTTGACTTGTATTGTTTTTACATCAAGTTTTTCAGTGTTCTCATTCTTTTTTATTTAATGGCTAAGTACTTAATGGTGCAACTTTCTTTCAGAATCCTGGCTATCTATGTGGTTAATTTCAATCAATTCATCCTCTTATCTGCTTACTATCCAATTTTAACCCCCAGTGAATTTACTTGGATTTTGTTTTCATTATAATGAATTATTTTAGTGAAGAAATGAACATTTGTACTCTTTATCTGGGAAGACATCATCTGAAGAAAACAAAACTAAAAACTTCAGTTTTTCTTGTTTTTTTGTAGTGACGTCAGATGAAATTCTGGTATCACATTTTTTAGATGATTTACTGGTGGTTATGGCCACTAGAAACATGTATCATAAGATTTCTGTACTGTGTAAGTATTTCTAGTATGAGCCTCACAAAGGTATCTGAGTAGTATACCATGTATTTTGGATCTCATCAAGATTTTCAGTACCTCAGATACTTTCAGTGGAATTTAAGGCTTACAAAAAATAAAATTTCAAATTCAATTATTGTCCATATAGACCCCACTCTCATGTGCATCTGCACCAAAATCTGAACCTTCTAGAAATTTGTGGCCATTGGGGCTGCAAATACACTTGCTTGTGGAACCAACACTTACTGTGAGGCTACATACGTTGCTATCGCTGGGATACCCTCTGTTCCTCCTCCTTCTTGTTCATTGCTTTCTTGGGTATTTTTCTCTAAAAACATGGTTTACAGTCTACTTCTATACATTTAATTTTAATTTAATATTGAGTTTAGAAAAAATTAAATAACTTTTGTTGTTAGTCGGCTGTGCGGATCTACTGGACAAACTGTTGTCATCTGAGATCTGTTTCCTTTTTATAAGCCCATCTCTTAGGATTGAATGGATGACTAATTTTCACTGGTGCAAGGGAAAGATTTTAGTTGCTGACCTCCCATGCTTAGTGTCTGAAAGTGCCTGGGAAGGGTCATTTGTCAGGGAGAAGCTCCTTCTGCACTAGCTTCACCTCTCTCATTCTCATAAAGGTCATGGGTTTCTTCTCCAATTCTTGCTCATAAGAGGCACAGAGTTCTCTGGATCAGACATGGTCACAGCAGTTGAACTGGTGCCTGGTCCCCCTTTGCTTGCCTAAGTTCTGTATTAGGAGAAAAGAGAAAACAGAACAGTTTAGAAGAAAAGAGAGGTCTGACTTTGTTTTTTTACTTGGAATTGTTTTCTTGTTCCTTTTCTTCCAAGTTCTTGGGTGGGGGGTGGGAGTGCTTTTCCATCCTTCCATGCCATACTCTGATCTAGTCTCTTAGGCAGGCTTTGTGTTTCAGCTGCCTGAAGATCACTAAACAATTCAGAAGCGGGAAAGAGTGGAAAAGAATTCCAGAATTTAAAAATAAATTCTTTTTTTCAAATAACTACTTTTAAGACATATAAATATCTCAAATGCTCTAGTTTATATAAAATATTAGTGGAGCTGTTATGATGAGGAATATTAAAACAATAAAATAGTTCATTGAAGAGCAATAGTAAAACAGCTTTTGCTCACTCAGTTTAATTTTCTAAATATTTGTGTATTTTTTGTCTAGATGTTCTTTAAAAATATACTTTGTCAGAATATCAATTTTTTTTAAGTACGAGTTCCTGAACAATTATTGTCACTATATAGATATTTTTTTCTTTCACTTTTCTTTTATACATTATTTCACTTTTCATTCTTTTGAGGTGCCAGCTACATCAAGGCTCTTACTTAATGTTGTGATTCACTTTGTGAGGTTAAGTATGCTTCAGATTGTGATCAGATTTCTGTACTGCCATGACAGGTTTTGTTTTATTTTTCCTTGCAGGTAGTTCATCCAAAAACAGATGAGCAGAGATGTAGACTGCAAGAAGCATGCAAAGATATACTCCTCTTCAAAAACCTAGATCAGGTAGTACTGCTATAATGTTTGAACTACAGTAGTTTACCGTATGTATAATTACTAGCCATTTATATTGTTCTCAGTAGTGGAATATTGCAAAAGGAGTATTGTAGGAATACAAGGACATACTGAATTTGTATCCTGTAATAGCCTCCTTACAAAGGAGGATTCAACTAAGAAGCAAATATCCAACTTGTAAAAGGTTAAAGTAGAAATAGATCCAGGTAATAGCTTCAGTATTCTCTATTATTGTTATCTTCTCCTGATTGAATGGGGTGGAGGAGAAATTGTCTATATAAAAGAGGGATTATTGTTATCTTCTCCTGATTGAATGCGGGGGGGGGAGGGGGGAGTGATAGCTCAGTGGTTGTGAGTTCAATCCTTGAGGGGGCCATTTAGGGATCTGGGGCCAAAAAAAAAAAAGTTGGGGATTGGCCCTGCTTTGAGCAGGGGGTTGGACTAAATGACTTCCTGAGGTCCCTTCCAACCCTATGATTCTATGAAAAGGTGACTATGAAGAATTTCTATTATTTCAAAAATCTAAACCCCCAAACTAGTAACAGAATATGAGAATATTTAAATTACAGTTGAATACATTTTAAAATAAAACACTAGCTAGATGGCATAAGTACTCTCCAGTCAAGTCTTGAGCTCAGAATCCTGAGCTCTCCTTTGTAACCATTGTTAATGTTTTGCCCTGAACCATGACAGGATTCCAATTATCTTTTTGGCTGTTGGAAACCAGAGTGTAAAAAACAATCAAAGGCCTGACAGCCTTATTGCTGCTGCTAACTTGAGAACCACAAAGACCTGTTAAAAGAAGCAGTAGGAAAATTTCTAAACTCTTGTAGCTTTTAGGTTATGACACTTGAGAAGGAAACAGTACACTGAAGTATGAAGTGAGCCACCACCATCTCATGCAGAAAATAAGAATCTGAAATATCATTCCATAGCATGGTTGTGGATTGCCCAGAAACACTGTTGCAGTATCCAAAGTAGAAGCAACTGATATGTGATACTATGATATCTTAACAAGAATTTTATAACGGAATAGTTAGGCATTGTAGATCTGTGGTCTGACCTTCCTCTGCTCTTGTCTATATACACAAGTTGCACTGGTATAACTTTCTTCATGTCAGTAGGAACTGCCTTGTTCTGAGACCTCTTGTGCTCTGGGGATTCAGCATTAATAGTTCGCTCTCTTGTAGCTGCATGAGTGTAAATCCCTAGTGCAGACAGGCAAAACCACTGTAAGCTGTGACTTGCACTGGTGCAGCTCATTCTGCTTTGAACCAGTGCAGAAAATGGCTTATTGTAGCTTTGCTCACTATTGCTATGTTACTTTGTGATGACCTTGCCCACTATGCCAGATCATTCAAGTGATCATTTCCTTCCCTCAGTAAAATTTACCCCATTGATATTTGCATACTAATATGCCAGTATTTTGACAGAATTCTCCAGTTACACACACACAGCTGATGATGCACACACTGTTTTTGTCATTGACTCTAACACTCCAGCCCATCACTTTCACAGTGCCAGTTTCTGAAATATGAATTGTTTGCAGTCTGTTTTTGAGCATGTACATAAAGATCAAACACCAATCAATCTGTTTTAATTCAGGTAAATATTTCAAGATTCTGATTAACATGATTTTTTAGACACTCCCCCCAAGAAAATTGCATCCCTTTCTATTTTCACTAATGACAAACCCATTTTGCTAATGCTGCTGTTCTTATGCCAATAAGTGCTGCTTTGTACCAGTGTACTTGATTCTCTTTTCCCTAAAATATGGTTCAGAACTTGGAAGTTGAATCTGAGGAAAATAGATTGATCAGACACATAGTTGAACAGAATTTGTTGGGGAAGAGTCAACATGGTTTTTGTAAAGGGGAATCATGCCTCCCCAATCTTTTAGAGTTCTTTGAGGGGGTCAGCAAACGTGAACAAGGGTGATCCAGTGGATATAGTATACTTAAAGTTTCAAAAAGCCTTTGCCAAGGGCCCTCACTAAAGGCTCTTAAACAAAGTAAGTTGTCATGGGATAAGAGGGAAGGTCCTCTCATGGATCCAGTAACTGGTTAAAAGACAAAAAACAAAGGGTAGTAATAAATAGTTTTCAGAATGGAGAGAGGTAAGTAGTGGTATCCCCCAAGGGCCTGTACTAGGACTAGTGCTGTTCAATATATTCATAAATTATCTGGAAAAAGGATAAACAGTGAGGTGGCAAAATTTGCAGAAAATACAAGATAGTTAAGTCCAAAGGAGAATGTGAAAAATTACAAAGGGTTATCACAAAACTGGTTGATGGGGCAGCAAAATGGCAGATGAAATTCAATGTACAAAATGATGGGGTGTAAAAAGAGATCTTGGTGCCATTGTAGATAGTTATCTGAAAACATCTGCTCAATGTGCAGCAGCAGTCAAAAAATCTAACAATGTTAGGAACCATGAGGAAAGGGGTAGATGATAAGACAGAAAAGATCATAATGCCTCTATATAAAATCATGGTACTCCCACACCTTGAATACTGCATGTAGTTCTGGTCATCCCATCTCAAAAAAGATATATTAGAATTGGAAAAGGTACACAGAAGGGCAACAGAAATGATTAGGGGTATGGAACAACTTCTGTATGAGGAGAGATTAAAAAGACTGGGACTTCTCAGCTTGGAAAAGAAATGACTAAGAGGGTTATGATAGAGGTCTATAAAATCTTGACTGGTATGGAGAAAGTGAATAAGGAAATCTTATTTACTCCTTCAGATAACATAAGAACTAGGGGTCACCCAATGAAATTAATAGGCACCAGGTTTAAAACAGAAAGAAATACTTCTTCACACAGCGCACAGTCAACTTGTTGAACTCGTTGCCGGGGATGTTGTGAAGGGCAAAACTATAACAGGGTTCAAAAAAGTACTAGGTAAGTTCCTGGAGGATAGGTCCATCAATGGCTATTAGCCAAGATGGTCAGGGATGCAACCACATGCTCTGAGTGGTGCTAGCCTCTGTTTGCCAAAAGCTGGGAGTGGACAACGGGATGGATCACTCAATGATTTCCTGTTCTGTTCATTCCTTCCGAAGCATCTGGCATTGGCCACTGTGGGAAGACAGGATACTGGGCTAGATGGATCATTGGTCTGGCCCAGTATGGCTGTTCTTAACTGAGCAACCTTAATTATGGCAGTTGTTAGGGCTCCAACACTAGAACAATGTGTGCGCTAAAGAAAATGATCATGATGTGTAGGCAGATGGTACAGGACGTCATTACCTCTGAGGGCACCTTACAAAAGGAGTCAAGCTTCTTTCCAATAGCAATATGAATGGTGGATAGCATTTGCCATCTTTTTCTCAATCCCCTTGAGTAACTGAAAAATATGAACAGCCTGGGAAGAACGATTACAGAATATACACCAGGCTACGAAGTGTGTGCAGCATCTGCTTGTATCCAGTTCTGTATGTGGTCTCAACATAATGAATGGTCTAATATAAGTAAGCCAATCTTGCAAAAGGGTCAGGCAAAAATCTGCTCTTCTGCCCTTTGTTGTGATGACTGAGGGAGTGTAAAACTATTTTTTACACTATTTATTTAGGAAGTTTACAAATTTTTGCCATGTAAATATCAGAAACAAAACTATCATTACAACAGTTACCTTTTGTTTAAAGAGACATTTTACAGAAGAAAGTAATCTGTTTAACAGGGTGTTACCATATTACAGAGTGAGCATCATTACAACACCTATAATATGTTGTTTCTAGTGATTTTATTAAGTTGAGTGAAATCTCAGTGTATGCGTTTAACAGACCAGGCATGTCTATCAAATGTTAATATTTAGAAACATTGAACAGGTATGGGGCGGGGGAGGGGGCTGATGGATGTACTTTGAGTATTGAATAAAATGTAAACAAATATCTAAGTAGCTATTTTGCTGGCTACATAATTGGTGTGTTAATTTTTCCATAACTACAACCTCCCATATTTTTTGAACCATTCTTCTGTGGTTGGACTATTTTTCCTTTCTCTAGTGAGAGGCTACTAATAGCCAAGCAGCTACTAGCAGATAAGGGATTAATTCTTCATTTCCTCTTGGAAGCCACAGGAGGATTACCAAAGGATCATTTGGTAATAAATTTCCAACAATTTGTGATATTGGATTACAGATGGCATCCCAATACTCTGTTATGACTGGACATGTCCACCATATATGCATAAAATCTCCTCTTTCACCGCAACTTTTCCAACATTTATCCCCATTAATCTGTTATTTTTTAATGTGACTGATGTGAGGTATAATTGAAACAGTATCTTCAAGAAATTTTCTTGTATTGTGCTACGAACTAAGATCACTGGTCTTCTTTTCCTGATCAGACCCCCTTGGGGTAATTTGTCTATCAGCATCCTTGTCCCCAGCATGTCATAAATAGAGACTTTTTTGTTAGGAAAGCTATCTGCAAAGATTGATATCAGTTAGTTATATTTTTTGTTTGGGTTCTAATTGAGTAGACACCATCGCTTTATTAAAGTTTGTTTTCTGTATAAAACAGGTTTTCTGGAAAAGCAAGAAACATAATGCCTGACTTGAAAGTACTGGTACCAGGGCAGAGTGGACCCAGTTAAAGTTAGTTTTGATCTTTTAAATAAGTTAGAAAAGTTTCTTTATTGAATAACTGGCCAGCCATGTATATTCCATCACTCTCCCAATCTTTGAAGCTCTGGAGTTCACAATTTGCGTTAAGATCTGGCTTATTAGCAGCGGGTGCCATTGGCAACAGAAAAGAATTTCTTTTCTCTAGTTCTATCCCAACCTCCTAGAGTAGCGTTTGATAAAGACTGTGTGTAAATTTGTGGAGGTCATGATTTTTTTAATTAATCTGTTGTAGCCTTGTGACATTTTCACTGCCACAATTTTCTTGTTCCATAAAGGGCCAGTGTTTGCCTGGGTAAGAGCACTCTCACTTCACTACTGCTTTGAGCTGGCTGGCACTATAGAATATTTGGAACAGCTAATTTATCCTGTTTAATGGGTCTGTACAAAGCATCTCCACTCACTCTTGGTCTCTTCGTATTCCACATAATTCTAACATCCTTTGTATTCCTGCTAGGGTTTTATCTGGGGTAGAATCATAGAACCATAGGGTTAGAAAGGACCACAAGGGCCATGTAGTCTAATCCCCTGCCATTGTCTGTTCCATTGTCCTACTGGTCTTACGGTTCTTTTTTCCTAAAACTTCACAGAATCACATAAGGATTTTGAAACAATAAAGAAGTGCTTGGCAGAGTGTTCATTTTGACTATGGATATTCTTCTCAACCAAGACATTGCATACTTTCCTCAGCCTTCCAGATCTTTGTTTATTTGCTGAAGTAGTAGTTTGACATTTAAATCATAGAGCTCTTCTAAGTTGTTTGAAATTTGAATTCCCAGGTATCTTATATAATTTGTTGCCCATTTGTACCCAAATGTTTCTGGAAGAGTGACTTTTCAGAGTCTAGCAAATTAATACCTAGCATTTCAGATTTTGCATAATTTTCTTTAAATCTAGACACCTTCCCAAATTCCTGGATTTCTTTAGCAACTCATTTTAGGTAAATATTTGATTTATATCAAAATATTACATAATTTGCATGTAATGATATTTTCTGATATATTCTTGCAAGTTTTATTCCTGTGATGGATTCATTGTTCCTTATCCTCTGTGCAAAAGGCTCCAGGGGCAGTGCAAAAAGTAGAGGAGGCACTGGTCATCTCTGCCTGGTCCCTCTTTGTAGTTCTGATAGGGGAGATTTCACCCTATTAATTTGCACAGTTGCTTTTGGGTTGGTGTAAAGAGCAGTTATCCATTTAAGGAACTGGGGGCCAAAGTCCATATGGGATAGGACTTGAAACAGAAAGCTTCACTCCATTCTGTCAAAGGCTTTCTCTGAGTCTAGTGATAACAAAAAAACAACCCCCCCCCCTTTTTTTTTTTTTTTTAAATCTAGCATTATGGATGATTTCAAGTACTCTCCAAATATTGTCTTACATTTGTCTATCCTTAATGAATCCAGTTTCATCTGGATTTATTTAAGTTGGGAGCGTAGACTGCAGTCAGCTCGCTAGTATTTTTTGCTATAGTCTTTGTTGTGATTCAACAGTGATGCAGCTCCTATAGGCCCATATAAGGTAAGGTCTTTTGTGTCCTGAGGGAAAACAACCACAACAGCGTCTTTCATAGGCTGTAGACGTTTTTCCCTTAACAGAATAGTGTTGAAGATACCTCTCAAGGGACCCACTAAGACGTCTATTTTACTAACCTGTCAAAAAATTATTCTTTGGGTAAATATAACTTTGCATGACTGGAGTACACGTAATTGGCCAAATTCATCTCTTGTTTAACTCCAGTGATTTCAGTTGAGTTGAACCAAAGTAAATGTAGGCCCAGTACATCAATTGTTCTGTTTAAATATATCTTCTAAAAGGCATAAGTTAGCTACCAGAACAATCATAATCAAAGACTAAGAAGCCAGTGTCCTTTGGATCACTTCTTGCAAGAATCAGAGTAAATTTTGGAGTAAAACCAATCCAGGTTCCTAGCAAAAATCCTTAATATGCTGCAGATCTGAACACTCTTGCCTGTGGAAAACTAACGTGCATTATGTCCCCACATCTAAAGCCAAGTTCTGTCATGGGAGAGAATCCTGCAAAAAATGTGATAGTGTCACTAATGCAGTTGTGTTACACAATATCTTGTGAGTGAGTTTGTAGAATCTTAAAATGCTGTAATGTATTGGGCATGTGCATCAGCTATGCTACTACTTCTTATTAAAAAGGAGGTGGTGCTTATTAAAAAGGAGTTGGTGAGCATACACAGTATTTTAACCTCCTATGGCTGTTTACATTTTAAATTTCAGGATCCAACTATACTTGTTCACATTATCAACAAGCTTGAAGATTTTTTTAAAGCCTCTGCTTCCCACCCCCCAAAATAAGGCACCGTTGAGCTTTAGGGGTTAAAAAAGCATTTATAGCCACAATGCTTACATTTTTCTGACTTCTGTTATTTACACACACATACTTTAAATATGTGGTTAAAACAAACAGCTCTCAGGCTGAGACTGTCTTCTCAGTTTAAATACCGGGCGGGTTTAAGATGAGAAAATAAGAGATTTCTGATGAAAAGTCAGACAGCACTTCTAATATAGTGGTGCTTACAGATACTGCTGTAATGAGTCATTGTAAAACTAGTGTAGTAAATTTTAAAGTGCATTAAGCAGCATAAACACTGGATTAGGGGTGTTCATGAGTTGCATTTTGGAAATTTGTTGTGGTTTAAATGTAAAGTTAGCGTATCTGATAGTGGACAGAAATTACAGTGAAAGTCAATTGTCAGTGGTTTTAAGGATAACAAATATAGGAAAGAAGTTCAGCATTCATATAAGGCCCTTAAATGGCACAGTGATAGAGACTGTGATGGTTAAATATGGTGCTGTTATGTAGACATAGATTTAGTGAACCATATCTTCAGCTGATGTAGATCAGCATGTCTGTATCAAAGGAGCTATATCAGTTTACACTCGCTGAGAATCTTTGGCATTGAACCCATAGCAGTGGATTAAGCTATTTAGGCTTGAACTACAAATCAGCATTTTTGTCAGAAAATGCAATGCAAGCAAACCCTTGAGATACTAAATATTAAAATAAAATTGAAAGCTGTTAATGTAAAAATATTAAAATAACTCAAATATTCCTATTCAGGATATGAAAATCCATATGCCTTACTACAGGGTTGTGAGTTCAATCCTTGAGGGGGCCATTTGGGGATTTAGTTGGGGATTGATCCTGCTTTGCGCAGGGGGTTGGACTAGATGATCTTCTGAGGTCCCTTCCAACCCTAATAATCTATGATTCTATGATTCTACTCACTGTCCAGAACAAAAGTTGAATGAACCAGTCTTTTTCCAATGAATAATGTTAATCGGTTTTTTTAACCTTCCAGGAGCAGCTGTCTCAGGTTCTCGACGCCATGTTTGAGAGGAAAGTGAAACCTCAGGAACATGTCATTGACCAAGGAGATGATGGAGACAACTTTTATGTCGTTGAGAGGTAGGAAAATGAGCCATTGACTTGTATGAGTTCTATGGAGATAAAAATCTAGAACTCATAATTTCTGTTCCATTTCAATCATTCTGGAAATAGTAGGGAATTCCTATAGACTTAGCACCTCATGCGGCTTTTGTTTTTCTAATTTTTTTCATTCATTAGGGATTTTTATAAACATCTTTCCTCTATTATTCAGCCTAATCTTCTGTACTAGGTAGCTATTTTAAGGTACCCGGTTGTCAGTCAATCAGTCTATCTATTCTCTTGCAGATCAATGGGTTCTGTATATCTGTGTAATTGAGATTCTCCCTTTCATATGTATAAAATACCTATATATATTTTTTTACCTTTTTATAATAAAGACATTCAAAGAAACTCTGGTGTATCAGTGTTTCCTTTTATAAGCATCTCCTAATGACAGTTCTATTGATGAACACCTACTTAATTCTTCTGCAGATATGAAGAATATACGTTTGTGGCTCCTATAAAACTGTGATGTTAATAAGAATAATCTTGAATAATGTAAGGATAAGTGGTTGTGGGAACAGGATCTTGATTCAGCCACAGATGTTGATTCATGTAATTATCAGATGCTCCTCTTTCAAATAATGGCACCATTAAATAGACACTAAAGATTTCAAAGCAATTCCTTAAGACAGTGCATTTCCTTTGGATTGTCATTTATGGTATTTTTAGGGAGTTTACAAAGCACTTTTACGTTAGCTTCTGGTAACCTAGTTAATTCAGCCAAATTCCTATTTTGATTAGCTTATGTTCTACAAATAGGCTGTCAGCTATAAAACATTTTATACTGAAAGCTAGCTGGCTGCAGAAGATTTAAGGCTGTAGAGTTTGTGCCACATGTGTTCCCTTCTCTCCCCCCCCCCCCCCCCCCCGAGGATATGACGGTAGTTGGTACTTTACTGCTGTCACAACTGTGGGCAAAACTGTGCAGGTCAAAAAGACAATATATTGAGAATAAGTGAATCAAGCCTGATAGGTAGTATTGTATGACAGTTGAGACCTGACTTGGAAATGCAGGCTCAGCAGTGTCTGCTGTACTCTTCCTTCCACAAATCATCATCTTTGAACGTCTAACATTATCTAAATTATTTTATTGTATCTATTTTCCATGTCCAAAAGCATATTTCCCTAAAGATACCACATTGATTGGATTTCTACTCCTGGGTCACGCACTTCTAGTTTGAGTTAGGTGGAAATTCCTTTGTTTTCTAAGGATTTTAGCTCTTTAAGCCATCAGTAGGTGTGTCTTGTCCACAGAGCAATTGCTGGTGCCCTAATGTTCTTGAGAACCTTTCCTTACAGTTCCTTTCTGATCATGGTCAACAAAGGAGCTCCCTATTTGAACTGTAACTATTGTGGCAGATTTCAGCTCTCCACCTGCTTGGAGATGTTAGGCACAGGCCTTTCTCAAAGCCTTCTGGCTCTGGTGTAGAGCAGTAAATTCCACCATCAATGCCTTTGAGGCTTGGGTTTTTGGGTCCACTTTGCTTCAGAGGCACTAAGATGACTCTTTGAGGTTCCCTGGATGCAGGGCGAATTAGGAATATAGGACTGGGACTGGAAGAGACCTTCTGGGTCATTGAGTCTAGCCCCCTGCTATTGCAGGCAACCCTGGCATATTTTCCCATTCACAGATTTATCAAGCTCCATCTTAAAACTAGTTTGAATATTTGCCCCTAGTATTCCTATTGGAAGGCTGTTCCAGATCTTCATTCCTCTGATGGTTAGAATCCTTCTTCTAATTTCCATCTTAAATTTATTCATGGCCAGTTTTTACCCATTTGTTCTTGTGCCAACATTGTACTTTAGCTTAAATAGCTCTTCTCCCCCACGTATTTATAGAGAGCAATCAGATCCTTTCCTCTCTCAGCTTTCATTTTGTTAGGCCAAACAAGCCGCAGTCTTTTACTTTCCTCTTGGAAGATATGCTCTCCGTTCCCCTGATCATCCAAATAACCCTTCTCTGCACCTGTTCCAGTTTGAGTTCATCTTTCTTAAATGTGGATGACTAGAATTATACACAATATTTCAGATTAGGTTTTAGCAGTGCCTGTATAATAGCATTAGTACTTCCCTTTCTCTACTGGAAATACTTCACCTGATGTGTCGTAGGATCACATTTGTCTTTTTCACAGCGACATTGCATTGGTGGCTCCTAGTCCTCCAGCGATCAATTAATTAATCCAGGCTTTTCTCCTCTGTCATTTCCAACTGATGAGCCTCCCTCCCCCCAGCTTATAGCAGAAATTTTTCTTTTTAGTCCCTAAATGCATGACATTGCACTACATGCTAATGCATTTCATCCCATTTCTGTTACACCAGTCCTCAGGGTCATCCAATTCTTCCTGCATAATAATCCTATTCTCCTTTGTATTGACAGTGTCTCCCAAATTTGTATCATCAGCAGATTCCATTATCACACTTCTACGTTTTGCATCAAGGTCATTAATTAAAATATTAAATAAGATTGGTCCCCAGACCAATCCTTGATGAACTCTATTAACAATCTCCCTCAGACCTGAAAGTGTTTCTTTCACCACAGCCCATTGTCCTCTCCCTTTCAGCCAGTTCCTTACCTGCCTTGCAATACTTGTATAAGAGAGTCTCTCCCTCCTTTGCACAGGAGCCGTGACACTAGTTCCCACTCAGTACAGAAGAAGGGGATTTTATTCCAAGTTTTTCCTGGTTCCCCAAAAAGAAGGGCGGGTAGAGGTCAATTCTAGATTTCAGGATGCTTAATACCTTTGTCAAGGTACAAAAATTCAAGATGGTAACAATCGCAGCTGTTACTCCATGTGTGGACTGGGAAACTATTTCACAGCCCTTGACCATCGAGATGCAAACTTTCATGCTGTGCTACGCCTCTCTCATAAGAGATTCCAATGTTTCATGTAGGTCAGGGAGTCCTCCCTTTCGGACTCTCTGCCACCCTCGGAGTGTTTACAAAAATTATAGTGGTGACTGCACAGCGTCACCGGGGGGAGTAGCCGTCTTTCCCTATCTCAACATTTGGCTTCCCCAGGTGCATTCCTACACTGAAGTGCAAACCACAGTAAAGAGGGCTGAGTTTCTCTTCCTCAAGTACTCCATCAGCTCAATACTACAAAATCCTCCCTCTTACCTTGACAGTTGATAGCGTTCAAAGGGGCCACTCTTGATGCCTCGACATCCAAAACCTACCTGAGGACAGATTTCTCAGTCTGACACACTTAATTGCACAAGTCCGGTTGAGACCACAGGTCACTGTGAGATCATGTCTGCAGCTCCTCATGCTCCTTCCAAATAAGCTTATCTGCACTGCTTCCAAGCCTGCCCAGGACAGTTTATACACAGTCTGAACAAGTAGCTCTCTATTCCCAGCTGTGTAGTAGTATCAGTCCCTCGACTGACTGAAGAGTCCGGACAAGGTTTGCTCAGGGTTCCCTACAACCATCTTCCTCCCACTGTCACAGTAGTTTTGGCTGCGTCCCTCCTTGGATGGGGAGCTCATCTGCTTCACCTCTCCTCCTGGCTGGCCATCAATCTCCCTCTGATGCCCAGTCTTCTCACTCAGGACTTGGGGAACATTTGTCACCTCCACCTGAACACTCTGTGGTTCAAGGCTTGGTACCTAAATGGCTCTCAGAGTTAGAACTCTCCTGTTCCAGAAAGGTTAAAGAAGTCCTAATCAACAGCAGAAGGGAATGTACACAGAAAATTTACCTTCAGAAGGTCTGTGCACTTTCCTCTGTTTCCTGTCAGCTCTCCCATTTCGGAGGTTCTAGAATACTTTTTCACTCTGAAGATAGGAGGTCTGTCTTTGAGCTCCATTAAAGTCCACGTGGTGGTCATTACAGGATTTCATTTTCCTGTGGAAGGTTTCTTGGCATTTGCTTATCCTGCAACTTCCAGATTCATCAAAGTTTATCAAATCTCTTCCCAAATGGCAGAGAACCCACCACAGCTTGAGATTTGAATTTAGTTCTTAATTCTCTGATGAAACCTCCCTTTGAACCACTAACCACTTAGAATTATTGAAATCTAGGACTGGAAGGGACCTCAGTAGGTCATCTACTCCAGTTCACTGCACTGAAGCAAGACTAAATATTATCTAGACTGTCTCTGACAGGTGTTTGTCTAACCAGTTCTTTAAAATCTTGAATGACGCAGATTCCACAACCTTCCTCGGTAATTTCTTCCTGTGCTTCACTACCCATACAGTTCCTAATGTCTAATCTAAATCTCCCTTGCTGCAATTTAAGCCCATTACTTTTTGTCCTTGTCCTGTCCTCAATGGATAAGGAGAACAATTTATCACCCTCCTCTTTAAAACAACCTTTTATGTACTTGAAGACTGTTATCATGTTTCCCACCCCTTCAGTCTTCTCCTCTCCAGACTAAACAAACCCAATTTTTTCTCATAGGTCATGTTTTCTAGATCTTTAATCATTTTTGTTGCTGGCCACATCATTCCCAAAGTATGGTGCCCAGAACTGGTCACAGTACTCCAGCTGAGGCCTTATCAGTTTTGAGTAGAGTGGAAGAATTACTTTTCTTGTCTTGTTTACAAAACTCCTGCTAACAAATCCCAGAATGATATTCACTCTTTTTGCAACAGTATTACATTGTTGGCTCATATTTAGTTTGTGATCCACTATAACCCCCAGATCCTTTCTGCAGTACTCCTTCCTAGGCAGTCATTTCCTATTTTATATTTGTGCAATTGATTATTCCTTCCTATTTGTAGTACTTCGCATTTGTCCTTATTGAATTTCATCCTATTTATTTCACACCATTTCTTCAGTTTGTCAAGATCATTTTGAATTCTAATCCTGTCCTCCAAAGCTCCTGCAGCCCCTCCCAGCTTGGTATCATCTGCAAACTTTACAAGTATACTCTGTGTCATTATCTTAATTATTTGTGAAGATATTGACTAGCACTGAGCTCAAGACAGAGCTCTGCAGGACCCCAGTTGATATGCCCTTCCAGTTTGACTCTGTGAGCCACTGATAATTACCAGTTGTGCACCCACTGTATATAGTAGGTTCATCTAGGGTACCTTTTCCCTAGTTTGCTTATGAGAATGACGTGTAAGACAGTATCAATAGCCTTTCTAAATTTGAGATATCCCATTTAATTCTTCCCTCCCATTCACAAAGAAGGATATTAGGTTGGTTTGACATGATTTATTCTTGACAAATCCATGTTGACTGTTGTCTTTTACCACCTTATTGTCTTCTAGATACTTACAAATTGATTGTTTGTTTGATTATTTGCTCCATTATCTTTCCAAGTACCAAAATTAAGCTGATTGGCCAACCCAGGGAATTCTAGACCATATTCCCCTTTTTATAAATAGGTACTATATTTACCCTTTTCTTGCCCTCTGGGATCTCTCCCGTCCTCCATGAGTGCCGAAAGATAATCACTAATGGCTCAGAGATTCATCAGCTGTTCCTTAAGTATTCTAGATGTATTTCGTCAGGCTCTGCTGACTTGAAGACATCTAACTTGTCTAAGTAATTCTTAACTTGTTCTTTCCCTACCTCATTTGCACTGATGTTCACTATGTCAGTGGTCCGATCACTGCTAACCTTTTGTTGAAAACTGAAACAAAAAATTTATTTAACACTTCGGCCACAGCTGCGTTTTTGTTATTGTCTTTTCGTCCTCATTGAGTAATGAGCCTACTCTGTCATTAATCTTCCTCTTGCTTCTAATGTATTTGTGTTTTCTGGTTAACCTTTATGTCCCTAGCTAGTTTAATCTCATTTTGTGCCTTGGCCTTTCTAATTTTGTCCCTACATGCTTGTGGTGGTGTTTTTTTAATATATGTTCATCATTTATAATTTGATCTAGTTTCTACTTTTTGAATTTCTGGTTATTGAAGATCTACTGGTTAAGCTAGAGTGCTTTCTTACTGTACTTCTTATCTTTCCTGTGCATTGGGATAGTTTGCTCTTGTATCCTTAATAATAATATTTGTATGGTTTTAAACTTCTCCATGAAAACTGCCTTCCTAGTGGCGCAGTTAACTATGCTTGAAGACTTGGTGAGTTAGGTGATTTGATGGTTAATCCTGTCTTTTACGCTATCTTCTTCAAAGATAAAGTATCCCTCCAACCATACCCAGGTTCCTACCCAAAGTCATCTTCAACTTCCATATCAGTCAGGCTATTCATCTGCCAGTTTTCCACACTAAACCCCATCAGACTAGAGAGGATGCTGCCCATCACACCTTGGATGTTAGGAGAGCATTAGCATATTATTTGAACAGAACTAAACCTTTTAGAGCCTCTCAGAGACTATTTGTATCTATTGCAGACATAGCTAAGTGAACATCAGTGTCTACCCAGAAACTTAAGTGGGTTTCAGGCTGCGTCATCTCCTGCTATGGAGCTGCTATTCATCCGATTGCTGCTATCCGTATAATATTCAGTTTCATGTCATGTACTGTCAGTTCTAGCTCCTCCATTTTATTGCCCAGGCTCCTTGCATTAGTGTACAAACATTTGCTGTTTGTCTGACCTTGCCCAATTTCCTAGCCGGATTAGGTATAGTCCTTGCACTAACTGTATCACTCATCTGACTATTGCTCCTATCAATATTGGTGCTTTCTTTCTTTTTGGAGTCCTAATGCCTAGCCTCTGTTGATGGCCTTAATGCTTCCCTTAATGGGCTTATTGCTCATAGTGTCTCTGTTAACTGCATGTGGCATTGGTAGTTCACTGTTCACTGCTAGAGTGGCCTTCTGTTAGCATACTGAAATTGTGTTTTCTCTTGTCTGTATTCCATATATAATTAAGTAATATGGTTCCAAGGGTCAAAGTCCTTTGTAGATATAGTAGGCTATTTCCCTGTTCTTCTGGCTTCAGCCTTAGCTTTCTGGATGAAAGAAGAGTGCCTCAGTTGAGGCCTCAACTGAGACTGGTAACTCTTGGATTGCTTTGAGGTATCTCCTGAAATGTTCACAAGCCTGACTCAGACATAGTTGGGATTGACCCAGCAAACTAAATTTAATCTTTCGGTCTGAAAGGCTTTGAGGCAGGAACGCCGACTTGTGGGTTTGTTGCAAAGCTTTCCCACACCTGATACACTATAGTTTCTGAGCTGAGGTGTCTGTGCAGGAAGCATCAATATGGTGGCACTATCTGCAAGTGTTGTTGGCACAGAGCTGCACCCAGTGCTTGTTTTAGAAATAGCAGAGTTCAAAGATAACTCGTATCCAATGCCAGGGTATGCAGTCATCACTCCTAACTGCTGCTTGACTGATGCTGCCAGCTAGGACTTAACTTAGTGAACTCTATTTGTTCCTAAACGTATTTATTAAAGAGTTCCACTTGCTGCTATTTCTGACAATTCTCTTATTTCTAGGTGGCAGTTGACACCCTATGAAAGGTAAATAATATTCTCTCCAGTTTGCTGGTGAAGATTATAGCTTTGCACCCAACATTAAGTCTATATAAAAACTTGATGTGGTGGTTTTTCTGGGGTTCTCTTCAATGAACAGATTCATTGGCTGTTTTCCCTCTAGAGATCACATCTTTCATAAATTCTCCTTGACCAATGTCTGTTCCAAGGAATGACTCTATTAGGGTATTCCTCAGATGCATAGTTCCTGCTCAGACACTTCCCTTATAACATTAAAATGTAGGAAATCTTTGCCTTTTCATGAAGGTGTAGGTATGGTTCAGAGGTACTGCAATCGACCATCCCTGACAGTTGGTTGGCTTAGTTGCAGTGCAGCGTCTGCTAATGCATATGGGACTCTAGTTATACTTGGTCCCGCCTCAGCACAGCGGGATGGAGTAGATGACCTCTGTATCAGAGGCCCATTTGAGGTTCACTACTCTGTCAGAAACTCTTGTCAGGCCTGGCATACACACTGTGTCATGATATTTCTTTAAAAGGTGACAGGTAATATATCATTTGAAACCTAATAACACACTGGCTATTAATGTACTGAAATGTTTGTAACAACTCTGTATGTGAAATTATGGATACTCTGATATTATGTCCCGGAGACTGTAAACAGACAAAGGTGAGAAAACAGGTTTCTTCCACAGGGAAGGAAAATACGGGCAGATGCCTTGTCCAGGAAAGAGGGCTCTAACCTTCTGCCTCTGGGTCAGCCAGTGGCTAACCCTCCTGCGGCATTGTAATGGGGGAGGTGTGACCCTAAGAGCATCCCAGGGCCAGAGGGTAGGGGTCTCCTGGGTATCATGTAATGAGTTTCAGCTGGCCTGACCAATTAGTGTACCCCAACTCAATTAATATTCTTGCATGATATATGTATGTGGTGTGTATTAAACATTATGGATATATGCTAGAATTATGACTAAAATGTGTGTTAAATCAGGAATGTCAGTGGAAATTGGTAAACAGTCTGCCCTAGACAAAGAAATGTTTGCTTCTCTGACCAGTCTGGTCATCAGAGGGAGAGAATGAAGGTCTATTTACATATTAGGTAATCTAAACTAGCAAGCTAACAACTGGGGGAGGAGGCAGCATGGCGTCTATACCCAGGAAGAGAAAGAAGCTTGGCTGTGTTTTACTTTTCAAAGAATACATTGCAGATTTTTGCTGGTCTATAAAGACGGGGTGGAGGCTGAACCTCAAATGATCAGAAATTGAATCTACTGATTGCATACAATATTACTGTATGATAAAAGTGTGTTGAGCAAGGTCTTTTATGAAAGCCTAAAAAAATAAATAAATTAATGGAGATATCCTATCTCCTAGAACTGGAAGGGACCTTGAAAGGTCATCGAGTCCAGCCCCCTGCCTTCACTAGCAGGACCAAGTACTGATTTTGCCCTAGATCCCTAAGTGGCCCCCTCAAGGATTGAACTCTCAACCCTGGGTTTAGCAGGTCAATGCTCAAACCACTGAGCTATCCCTCCCCCCGTGACACACTGGTGATCAGTATAGTTGTGAATTGTATTTATTAACACTACATAGCGAATTATGAATACTCCTTAATATTATGCTTTACAATCTGTGACCCAAACAAAGGGAGAAACCGGTCTCTCCCAGACAGGAGGGAACATTATAGCTATCTCCCTGTCTCCAAAGAAATTAAGCAAGGTGTGACCAAAGCAATGGAAGCCCCATTTATATGGAAATCAGATGGGGAATGAGAAGCCCACAGAAAGGGAGGAACAGCAGGGTCTATGAACTTTGAGAGAGCTGCTTTTCAAAGGTTTGTTAGACTATAAAGGGAGGGCAGAAAACATCCCTAAGTTATCCATCACTACACAGGCACAAGAGGCTAGAGCTCTTGCAGCTGAGAAAGATGGATCCTTCAACCCAGGAGGGGTTGAAGTTTCTGGAAACTGACTATAGGTGAGAAACCTGCGAAGGCAAAGATCTTTCCCTTATGAAAACAAGGGAAGCCAGCCTCTTGTACTTCTGGGGAAGGTTCTGACTGAGGGAAAGTCAACCATGGCTAGGGAGACTGGTAAGAGAAACCATCTTGAACAAAGCCTGTACCTTCCTAGACAAAGTTTTAGACTTTTAGATCCATTTTCACTTTTATTTGCCTGTAGCAGTTTCTAACTTTATTCCTTTTACTTTGCAGCACCTAACTTTGTCCTATTGTTCATACATTTGTTTTATTTTTACTATAAACCAACTCAGTGCTGAGTTTGCAGGGAAGAGTTTATATACCCCAGTTAAGTTAATAAGCTGTAATGTGCTTTTGTCTCTTTAAAGGAACAGATAAACCTTATTATTTCTCCGAACTGTCCAGGAGAAGGCTGGTGATTGCAGAGCACAGGGTTTGGGGAAAATTCAGGATAGGGAGTGTGTTGGGGTCACCTTGCTAGTTGTAATCAAGGCTGGTGGAAGTCAGAGTGGAGCTGGGGGTCTGTAGATAGGCTGCTGGGGTCAAAGTTGCTGAACTAGGGTTGGTTGCATAGCACATAGGCATTCAGGGTGTGACCTGCATATTTGTTGCTGTGAGTGACCCAGGCTGGGAACTACAGTAGCAAGTCATTGTGAGCCACTCAAGGTTACAGGGTAAGAGGTGATAAATCCCTCACTGGTCTAGATTACACCTCTGAAAACCATGACAACTTCTTAAGGTCTTTTCCAGCTCTACATTTCTGTGATTCTCTTATTGTAAATGGAATAACCAGAGAAACTCATTTGGACTGCCCAAGTACTTGGAATCCCCGTCCGACACAGCAAAAGCCCTCTTGGTGTATCTTCTTAGCTTAACTGAAGGAGACACATTCATACTCAAATGTTCATCTCCCTTCTTTCCCCCACTCCCAAATATAGTTTGACAAAATGTCTTTTAAAGAGCCGGGCACCTCAAACATCAGAACTAGCAGCAGTTATTCTAACTGATAAAGCTCCTAAACCCAGTGACATCTGCTAGGCATAGCAAAGTCAGGAAGCCCAAGTAATAATTTCAGAAGAAAGCAGGGAGCCCTGATCAAGACTGACAAAGGGAAGCTTCAAGGAGTTAAAATGCATTGTGAAGGGAGAGGTGCTTTGAAGGCATCTTACACAGAAATCGCTTACAATCAGATAATGGCAAACTGGGCAGAGCATGTGCTCTTTGTACACAAATCAGAGATAGGAAAACTAATTTTTGTACTGGGAAAACATTTGCATCATTTGTATTTGAGCCACCTGTTGAATGCACTATTTTATTAGCAGTGTTGTAATTTGGTCTAACGAACAGTATTTTTTCCTTTTTTTCCAGGGGATTGTATGACATTTTTGTAACAAGAGACAGCCAGCCTCGTTGTGTCGGCCGTTATGACAATCACGGCAGTTTTGGGGAACTGGCCTTGATGTACAACACTCCTAGAGCTGCTACCATTGTTGCCACAACAGAAGGAGCCCTTTGGGGACTGGTAAGTGTGGAAAATTATTCTCAGCTGCATCAAGTGTTAAACACTAATTAATGCACCACGTCCGTCAGCCGTTACTTTTTCCCATTGCGTGTTTGTATGCAAATAGCTATTTTATCATAATTTATTATTTCAACCCAGAGTTCATTGTGCACTTCCCTAAAACAATCTGTCAATAAATCATAACTCCAGATCTATTAGGGAGGGTCATTTGATCACTTCAGAGGGGCTGCAATGTAAAGCTTTTGCTAGTTAGTCTGTTTTTTCATACTGCAGAGGGATAAAGAGAAGGTAAGGAATGCATGTATTTTATATTAGGAGAGCAGCCCCACCCATCTAGGACTGGGGAGGCAAGAATGTTAACTTCCTAGCATCTTCCTCTTTCTCAGGGGAACAGTTGTAGTTCTCTTTCTCGTTAGCCTGTCAAGTAATCTGAAGCACTCGCTGTGAGGTTGTAGGAAGAGACACCAAAAGATTTGTTCATCTTCCCAAGGACAAACTGTAGCTTTCATGATGTTCATGTTCCCTGCTTCACATTACTGTGGAAGAGGTCCCAGGGTGAGCACAGCTTAGAGAGTTGTTCCCACCTTTTGGGCTGATAGACAATACTGCTGCTTTTGTTTCTGGGTTAGCTTGTTAAATGTGACTTTTAGAAATCAGAGCTTCCTATATCGGGGTAGGCAACCTATGGCACGCGTGCCGAAGGCGGCACGCGAGCTGATTTTCAGTGGCACTCACACTGCCCGGGTCCTGGCCACCGGTCCGGGGGGCTCTGCATTTTAATTTAATTTTAAATGAAGCTTCTTAAACATTTTAAAAACCTTATTTACTTTACATACAGCAATAGTTTAGTTATATATTATAGACTTATATAAAGAGACCTTCTAAAAACGTTAACATGTATTACTGGCACTCAAAACCTTAAATTAGAGTGAATAAATGAAGACTCGGCACAGCACTTCTGAAAGGTTGCCAACCCCGTCCTATATGGTCCTTTCCTCTACAGTATTTGTGTAAGGTCTGCCTTCATAGTGCTCTGTGTTACTCATCTGCTATGGTTCACGTCATAAAATGACTGTAATACCACAGAAGCCTTTTGAAGTTTGTAGTATAGTACACAGGGCTCCTCAGCAACTATCAGTAAAGGTTGACTGTGCATTATGACCTTGATTATATGATTGATAAGCTATTACGCACCAGCATGTTTGTGCAATCTCAGTGCACACTGAGAAGATTGACTTCTCTTTTTGTTTGCAGTTCATAAAGGAAAGGAAAGATTCTGATAAGCTAACCTTGGAGTAGTGTTGGGATCTAGTTAATTTCCGTAACAAAACAGGCTAAATAATGTAAAATGAACCACCTGCACATGGAACTCATTAGAAAAAGTGAATAAAATGACTTTTTATTTCAGTTACCTTTAAGCTGAAATGAAGTTGATTTATCTAGCCATAATATGGTTATTTTCCCACGATCCCTTTGCCTGCTCTCTGCTCTCAGCTACTTACTAAACCACAGGAATGACTCGCACTCTCTTCCACTTAGGAGGCTTTAGCTAACTCCACAGCACTGCAAGCCCATCTCAGCAAGAGTCAGAGACTAAGATCAGTAATCAAATCTAGGTCTCTTGCAAAGCAGTGAAGAGTACTTACTCCCAACATCTGATTTATCTTGCTCCTATGCCACTGAATGCTTCTGGAGAGAGACTCGTTAACATGCACACTCCCCTCTTTCAATTCTGCCTTCTTCCTGGTCAAACAGAAGCCCTTCTCCTCCCCCACTGACTCTCAAACCCACATTCCCACACTCATTCCCAACCTCTGATGTCTTCCTGAAATCATCCTTTGCTCCTGTGTCTTCTGCCTCTCCACACAAGATGTAACCAGCTATTACAAAGAAAAGATCAGCAAGATTTGCTGTGACTTCATTTTCCCCTTGTCCCCCAAAACCCTGTTTTCCTCTTGGTTTTCATTAGGTGTTTCTCACTCGCTCTTCTCCTCCAATGCTCCCATTCGCTCTTTCCTTTGGTCAAGACTGAACTTGTCTTCCATCGCTGCTAACATCACCATCCTTTCTGTCACTCAGGGCCACAGATTGTGTCATCCATGACTCAGCCATCTGTCTACACCAATACTCAAAGCCAGTGGTTCTCAACCAGGAGTCTGGGGCCCCCTGGGGGGCGGAGAGCAGGTTTCAGGGGGGGCCACCAAGCAGGGCAGCATTAGACTCGCTGGGGTCCAGGGTAGAAAGCCGAGGCCCCACCACATGGGGCTGAAGCCCAGGGCCCTGAGCCCCACCACCTGGGGCTGAAGCCTGAGCAATGTAGCTTCATGGGGGCCCCAGGCAATTGCCCTGCTTGCTACCCCCTAACGCCGGCCCAGGCTTTTATATGCAGAAAACCAGTTATTGTGGCACAGATGGACCATGGAGTTTTTATAGCATGTTGGGGGGGGAGGGGGAAGGGGGCTCAGAAAGAAAAAGATTGAGAACCCCTGCTCTAAGCTGTGCCCAGATCTTACTACTGTTCCCATCATAACCTCTCTAAGATCTGGCTCTTGCTCTGCCAGCATGCCTAAAATGCTCAGCTAGGCCCTCAGGCCTTCATTACCTTGAGAAGTCATCAAGCGCAGCCCCCTGCACAGAGGCAGGACCAAGTAAACCTAGACCATTCATGACAGGGGTTTGTCTAACCTGCTCAAAAAAATCTCCAATGACGGGGATTCCACAACATATTCCGGATTTAACTACCCTTATAGTTAAAAGGATTTTCCCAATATCTAACCTAAATCTCCCTTGCTGTAAATTAACCCTGTGATGGGTTGGACCCCCTTCCGGAATGCCACCTGATGTATTGGGGTCCCATTGAGCCCACCCATTCCACCAGCCTGGGCTCCCTCATCCTGTCCTGCTGCACGCACACACACACAGGTTGGGACTCACCCAGCTGTAGAATCGCACAGAGTCTGCAATCAGCTCTGTGTGGGAAGACTCAGCTTGGGGAACTGCCCAGCACAGAGGTGCAGACACCTTCTGGAGTGTAAACCCAAAATTATATTGTCTTGTGCTGTATAGAGATCTATACAGTGTAAGCTCATGAAATTCGCTCCCTCCCTCGATGTGGAGGAAGATGTGCACAGCTCCCCTCCTCCCCCCCCCCCCCCGCCATTATGAATTGCACAAACTGGGTTTTAGAATAAACAAAAAATAAGTTTATTAACAAAAGGTAGATTTTAAGTGATTATAACGGATAGCAAGCAGAACAAAGCAGATCACTGAGCAACTAAAACAAAACACGCAAACTAAGCTTATTACACTAAATTAACTGGTTAATATTAGCAAATTCTTACCCTAAGTGTTGTTTTATGCAGGTTGCAGAATTTCTTGAAGGTAAACTGCACTGCTTGCAGCTTGAATCTCCAGGTATTTGTTTCACTCGCCTGGGCTCAGGCCTTGCTCCCAGCTTAGTTCCTTTGTTTCTTCAGGTGTTTTCAGCGGTCTTCCTTCTTGGGCGGGGAGGCAGTGGAGAAGAGCCAAGATGAACTCACTCCCCAGCCTTAAATAGGATTTACATATGGCGGGAATCCTTTGTTTCCTAGTTTGACCCCCACCCCCTTCCAGTAGAAAAATACCAGAAGTCCAAAATGATGTCCAGTACCAGGTGACATGATCACCTGACCCTAGAGTGTTAAAGCAGCATCCCAGGAAACTTCTCAGGAAGGAGGGAGATTAGCATCTTCAAAGTCCTATTGTCCTTCCTAATGGCCCATCCAGGCTGTTTGCATACTGTCTGGTGGGCGTTCCCCAGGTGAAAACACCGTTGTAATTATTACATACTCAATATTTTTAACTTCAGATGCAGAAATGATACATGTATACAAATTGGATAATCACATTCAGTAAATCATAACCTTTCCAAAGTTACCTCACATGACCCATTTTGCATAAAACATGTCTTAGTTGTGCCATATTCATACCATAAGCATATCCCTCTGACTAATATGGGGTGTAGGGTCACAAACCCCATTACTTCTTGTCCAACCTTCAGTGGACATGAAGGACCAAAAGAACACTGTCCTTTTTATAACAGCTCTTAACATATTTGAAGATTATCAGGTCCCCCCTCCGTCGTCTTTTCTCCAGACTAAACACATCCAGTTTTTTAACTATTCCTCATAGGTCAGGTTTTCTAAACCTTTTATTATTTTTGTTGCTCTTTTCTGGGCTCTCTCAAATTTATCCACATCTTTCCTACAGCATGGCCCCTACAACTGGATACAGTATTTACTCCTCCAGCTGAGGCCTCACCAGTGCCAAGTAGAGTGGGATAACTATCTCCCATATTTATATATGACATTCCTGTTAATATACCCCAGAATGAGATCAGCCTTTTTCACAACTGCATCACATTGTTGACTCATTCAGTTTGTGATCCACTATAACCCCCAGATCCTCTTCAGCAGTACTACCACCTAGTCAATTATTCCCCATTTTGAAGTTGTGTTATTTCTTCCTAAGTGTAGTGCTTTGCACTTGTCTTTACTGAATTTCATCTTGTTGATTTCAGACCAATTCTCTAATTTTCAAGATTTTTTTGAATTCTAACCCTGTTCTCCAAAGTGCTTGCATATCCTCCCAGTTTGATGTCATCTTCAAATGTTATAAGCATACTCTCCACTCCATTATCCAAGTCATTAATGAAACTCGTATCAGACCCCGGTGGGACTCCACAAGGTATGCCTTCTCTCTTTGACAGTAAGCCATTGATAACTACTCTCACAGGAGTATGAGTTTTCAACCAGTTGTGCACCCGCCTTATAGTAATTTCATCTAGACCAAATTTCCCGAGTTTGCTTATGAGACTATCATGCAGGACTGTGTCAAAACACTTAGTAAAATCAAGGTATATCATTGCTGCTGTGTCCCCCGCTAGGCCAGTAACCCTGTCCAAGAAGGAAATTAGGTTGGTTTGGCATGATTTGTTCTTGACAAATTCATGTTGGCTATTTCTTATAACCCTTTTATGCTTTAGGTGCTTACAAATTGACTGCTTAATTATTTGTTCCAGTATCTTTCCAGGTATCAAAGTTAGGCTGACTGGTCTATACTCCTTGGGTTCTCTTTGTCCCCCTTCTTAAAGATAGGTGCTGTGTTTTCCTTTCTCTAGTCCTCTGGGACCTCACCCACCCTCCATGAGTTCTCAAAGCTACTCCCTAACGGTTCCAAGATTGCTTCAGTAGTTCCTTAAATACTCTAGGATGAATTTAATCAGGCCCTGCCATCTTAAATATACATCTAACTTATGTAAATAGTCTTTAACCTGTTCTGTTCCTATCTTGGTTTGTGTTCCTTTCCCCTTGTTGTTAATATAATTGTGTTGAGTACCTGGTCACCATTAACCTTTTAAGTGAAGAGTGAAGCAAAATAGGTATTAAACACCTGAGCTTTCTTGATGTGATCATTTATTAGCTTTGCTGCTCTACCAAGTAGAAGACGTAATCATTCCTTCATATTTTCCTAATATATTTTAAAAACATCTTTTATTGTCTTTTATGGCCCTTGCTAGGTGGAACTCATTTTGTGCCTTAGCTTTTCTGATTTTGTCCCTACATGTTTTGTACTATTCTTCCCTTAGCCTGCTGAGAAGAAGTTCTCAAGAAAGCTAAATATTTCTGATACAAAAATATGAGGTGAACAACCCCTGCCGATATTGGGCAAGCTTAATCTCATTTGGTCAATGCTACTACCTAGTGGCTACATTGATCAAGTCACCCCTTAACCTTCTCTTTGTTAAATTAAATAGATCAAGTTCTTAGTCTACCACTATAAGGTATGTGTTCTAATCCTTTAATCATTCTTGTGGCTCTTCTCTGAACCCTGTCCAATTTATCAACTTTCTTCTTGAATTGTGGGCACCAGACCTGGACACGATATTCCATTACCAGTCACACGAATGCCAAAAAGAGAGGTAAAATAACCTCTCAACTCCTATTTGACATTCCCTTCTTTATGCATCCGAGGACTGCTTATGCTGTTTTGGCCACAGTGTCACTTTGGGAGCTCATGTTCCACCATGAGAATCCACCATGACCCCCCAACCTTTTTCAGAGTCACTGCCTCGCAGGATAGAGTCCCCCTTCTGTAAGTGTGACCTACATTCTTTGTTCCTAGATGTATATGTTTAGCCACATTAAAACACACATTGTTTGCTTGTGCCCAGTTTACCAAGTAACCCAGATTGTGCTGAATTGGTGATTTGTCCTCATCATTATTTACCTCTCCCCCAATTTTTGTGTTATCTGCAAAATTAATCAGGTATGATTTTATATTCCGGTCATTGATAAAAATGTTAACTAGTATAGGGCCAAGAACTGGTCCCTTCCGGACCCCACTGGAAACACATGCTTAATGACAATTTCCTGTTTACAGTTACATTTTGAGACCTATCCGTTATCCAGTTTTTAATCCATTTAATGTGTGTCATGTTAATTTTAATATCGTTCTGGTTTTTTAATCAAAATGTTGCACAGTATCAAGTCAAACGCTGTACAGAAGTCTAAGTATGTTACATCAGCATTATTACCTTTATCTGCCAAACTTGTAATCTCGTCAAAAAATCAGGTTAGTTTGACAGGATCTATTTTCCATAAACCCATGTTGTTTTGCATTAATTCGTACCCTCCTTTAATACTTTATTAATTGAGTCCCATATCAGCCTCTCCACTATCTTTCCTGGGATTGATGTCAGGCCTATAATTACCCAAGTCATCCCATTTACCCTTTTTAAAAACTGTTACACCATTAGCTTTCTTCCAGTCATCTGGAACTTCCCCAGTGCTCCAGGACTTCTAGAAAATCAGCATTAACTGTCCAGCAAGCTCGTCAGCCTGCTCTTTTAAAACACTTGGGTGCAAGTTATCTGGACCTGCTGATTTAAAAAGTCTAATTCTAGCAGCTTCTGTTTAACATCCTCTAGAGATACTACTGGAGTGGAGAGTGCTGCCACCATATGAGACTATATCCTCTGCGTTTCCCCCCAAATACAGAACAGAAATATTTATTGAACACTTACGCTTTTCTGCATTATTGACAATTCTGCCATTTCCATCTAGCAATGGACCAATATCAGAGTCAGGATTCTTTTTGTTCCTAATATATTTTAAAAAGTCTCCTTCTTGTCCTTAACTCTGTTGGCTATAGAGTTCTCCTTGTGTCCCTTTGCTTCCCTTATCAGTTTTCAACAATTCCTAACTTCTGATTTCTATTACAGTAGGTCCTTTTTACAGCAGCCATCAGCAATGCCCATTATTTGATTAATACAGCACAATTTTAATAGACTTTTTAAACACACTGTTTATAAACTAGCATTTGCAGCTGTGACGGGTTGGATCACAGAAACCCCTGGGAGCTGCCACCTCATGTGCCCAGACTACTTCTACCCCTGCTTTCCCTGCCAGCTCAGGACCCCAGCACCTTGTCTTGCTGAGCCAGACACACCCATCTGCTCCAGCAAAGACCCCAGGGTCTGAATTACTTGCCCCAAAGCTGCAGGTTTACCTGAAAGCAGCTAACAGAAGTGTTCCTGTCTTTAACACTCAGATGCCCAACTCCCAATGGTGTCGAAACCCAAATAAATCCGTTTTACCCTGTATAAAGCTTATACAGGGTAAACTCATAAATTGTTCGCCCTCTATAACACTGATAGATATGCACGGCTGTTTGCTCCCCCAGGTATTAATACATACTCTGAGTTAATTAATAAGGAAAAAGTGATTTTATTAAATACAGACAGTAGGATTTAAGTGGTTCCAAGTAGTAACAGACAGAACAAAGAAAGTCACCAAACAAAATAAAATAAAATGCGCAAATCTATGTCTAATCAAACTAAATACAGAGAAGATCCTCACCAGTTCCAGAATGCTCCCTTTTACAGACTAATCTCCTTTTAGCCTGGGTCCAGCAATCACTCACCCCTCTTGCAGTCACTGTCCTTTGTTCCAGTTTCTTCCAAGTATCCTGGGGGGTGGAGATGCTCTTTCTTTAGCCAGCTGAAGACAAAATGGAGGGGTCTCCCAGGGGTTTAAAATAGACTTTCTCTTGTGGGTGGAGACCCCCCTCCTCACTCCTATGCAAAGTCCAGCTCCAAGATGGAGTTTAGGAGTTACCTGGGCAAGTCACGTGTCCATGCATGACTCACAGTTTTTACAGGTAGCATCCATTGTTTACATGCTACCTTGAACCGTCCTCAAGTAGACATCTTATGTGGATTGGAGCATTCCAAGATCCATTGTCCTTTAAGTGTTTCTTGATCATGTACTTAATTTTAACATTCCTTTCTCCAGGAACTGACCGAGTGCTCTACTAAGGTTATTTAGAAATCAGGCCAATACACAGCCAACATTCATAACGTCGAATACAAAAATGACACATGCATGCAAATAGGATTAATACATTCAGTAGATCATAATCTTTATGGAGATATGTGACATGGCATATGTAGCATAAAACACATTCTAAGCATATTTCCATAGAGCCTTATGGGAAGTACCGTCACAGCAGCATTCCTGCTTTGTGGAGAGATAGCATCAGTCTGCATATCTCTTCAGCACTTGCCATTTTGTCCAAAGGAAATAATCTACTTTTCTATCCTTTCTCTTACAGGATCGAGTGACATTCAGAAGAATTATATTGAAAAACAATGCGAAGAAGAGGAAGACATTTGAATTATTTATTGAGTCTGTGCCCCTTCTTAAATCGCTGGAGGTAAAGCTGTTTTATTAGCATTCGCTTTAGAGAGTCTGCTGTTATTGATGCTTTTCAAGTAGATAGGATTCTTGTTGGATCCTTGCTAGAGCACAATTTGAAATAGAAGTTACAGTAACACCACCTTAGTAGAACAACTTAATTTCTTTTACAGCAGTTATGCAAAAATTTTGTTCAGATCCTTCCTTCAGTCACAAGTGGAATGAAAGGTTGCTGATTTAATCTTAAATACCAATTGTACCCTTCTTCAAAATCACCATGCATTTGGGAAACAACATTGTTTAAAGCAAGGAATGGGAGTTAAGGGGTCAGGGTTCTCTTCCAGATTATGGTACTAATGGGTTGTTACTTTACACAGTGACTTAACGTCTCTTTGCCTCAGTTTCCCCATCAGGGGTGCTCTCTAATGCTTAATTAATGTTTGTAAAGCACTTTCAGATCCTTAGATGGAAGGTGCTAGAGAAAAGCAAAGTATTATGATTAGATGTGACTGGCAGTCTTTGCTCTAGGGGTGGAAAAAACATGGTGGTACAGATCAGGACAGAGGTGTATTGGCAAAGCTATGGGAGGAAACATTCACAGCCCCTGCTCCCTCTGTTACCTGGGTTAAACCAGCTCCATCACTGTGACCTTCCTGAGCACTAAAGTGTCTCATAAATATTTAGGGAAATAGAAAAAAATCTCATTAGCATTTTTGGTGGCTTATTGCATGGTGAACTGTGTTTATATTGTATGTAAAATAACTCATTTCATTACATTTGAGGTACGCATGCTCAAGATTAGTTGAGTAAGATTTAAATCCATTACTGATGTATCATCCTTGGTGTAGAATTATAACTTTCTGAACTGTTTTTGCTGCCACTCTTGACCCATCAATTCTCTCTTGAGAGGGTAAGTGGACAAGAAGAAATGTGAGCTTTAATGTAAGATTAATCTCTTTAAACTATTGTCTCTTCCCTGTACATGAAGACTCAGGCATACGTATTTCATACAACTGCTTTCTAATTTTTAATTTCTAATTTACCATCATTAAAACAACCGGCCTTTAAACTGCAGCCAAGTTAACACATTTGACTTTTTCCCCTTGCAACTTAGTCATAAGTACATAGGGTCAAATTCAGCTCTGGAATAAATGAGTAAACGCCACTAAAGTCAATAGAGTCAATCTCCATTTACTCCACTGCTGAATTTGGTTCTCTATCTATGACACTAGAAAAAGCAATAACTCCCAGACACTCAGTGTAAATTGTATGGCATGCTGATCTCAAAGAGCATAGCAAGCAGTCTGTTCGATGTAGTACACAAGAATAGGAAAAGCTTCACATGGTTTCAGGTCCTAATTGCTCAGGAGTGCCATCAACTCTCTATCATCCTTCCCATACCTTCTGCTTCTACCCCACCAGAATGATCGGATCCATAGTTAGTTTGACTGTAAAAACTGCAAATTGTATCTTCACAGGTCATAAACTTCTTTCTGCACTGGTTAACCCTCCCACCGTTTTTCCCCTAGAAAATATCCAATGTCAAGTTGATCTATCCTAAATGTGAGGGTTGTGTCTGGGATGTAGTATTTACATTTGTAAAAAAGGGCCATCACCTAGTTTCTGGGCACGCTTACAGCAATTAAAATTACATATAGCTTAGATTTTCATCCCAAGAACACTTCTTCATAGATCCCACTAGAATCTTCCTGAGGCAAGACCTGCACCATCATGAAGACATTTCAAGGTTCAGAGACTGAGATGTCAGAGAATCTAGAACCATGGGATTTCTTCTGATCACTTAGCTAGAAGGTGACATAGCTGATGTCCTGGGAGTTAATTACAAACTCAAATCCATCATATGGCAACACTTTGAACTGCAACTAGATGTGCTGGCTAGATATTAACCAGAGGAGATGTTTCCCTATAGCAGTGTTTCCCAAACTTGGGACGCCACTTGTGTAGGGAAAGCCCCTGGCAGGCCGGGCTGGTTTGTTTACCTTCCGCGTCCGCAGGTCCGGCCAATCGCAGCTCCCACTGTGTGTGTGCGTGTGTGTGTGTGTGTGTACTCATTTCAATGGAAACATAGGGAAATAAGTAAAAAATTTTCAATAGTTAGACATCTGAACCAATTTTATGCAAACTTAAAAATCTCCTTAAGAATAGGAAATTAAAACAAGGATTGAAAGAAGCTTAGATTGGACATTGGAATTTACTTTACCTATATTGTATTCTGTTCTTGAAAGCTGTGATGGAATGCAGCAAAAACTTCACTGTGGGATGCATGTTTTTCAGTACCCAAAGGCACGTCTTAAATTTATTTAACTATACATGCCTGTTATTTTATAGCAAATGGAGAGAGTTATGAACCTCAGGGGCAGTTGTAGGCTGAATGGAAATTTTCTCTCTGTTCCAGCTTTCAGAGCGAATGAAGATAGTTGATGTAATAGGGGAGAAGGTGTATCGAGATGGGGAGCGCATCATTTCTCAGGTATTTGGACTTTGAATTCCCCCCTCTTTTTTATATTACATAGAATCATAGATATCGGTTTGGTTGTCCAGTTTGACCTTGTTCACGCCATTATTCCTACTAACATCTCATTTAAGGTTTTTTTTATTATTTTCAGGGATGGGTTGGTACCTAGTCCCTCTAGGTTTTTGTTCCATTATCCATTTTTCTTCTTCTTTACTTCTTGCTTGTGAATATTTTTAAAAGCCTTTTTTCAAAAGTTATACAGGAAGTACAATAAAATGAATTACTCTTATTTGGGTTATTAAGAAAAAAAGTGTGCAGATTTTCATGGGGAAGGCAAAAGGCACATCCTTGACACACAGGGGGCAGTCCCCTAACAAATTTCAACTTCCTGCTCCAAAGCACTGAAGTGCTAGAGCTTCTCAAAGAAAAGATTGCCTGAATTTTTTAACATGGGCAAAACATATTTTTCCCTAGGCTAATTCTTGGATACAGCTGAACCATTTTGGCTGAAATTTTCCCAAAAAACCCTCCTGCAGCAGAGGCCTGGCATGGAAAATTTCAGCCCAAATGGTTACTTTTGCAAAGTTATAAGCAACTGAAAATTCAGTCTTATAATGGGAAGTGCTGGTCACTGTTCTTGGTAGGCGAAGCTTCTGCCCTGTCTACAAAACACTTGTCTCTGTACTTGTGCATATATGGGATCACAGTAAAGCTAGACAGGTAATGGGGGTCACCCTGTTAGTCCTAAGGGGAACACACAGTATTTCCAAGGGTGGTCGTTCTGGTGCATTTGTTGCTACACACCCATTTTTCCCCAGCCATTTTGCACTTCAAGGTCATATTTAGTTGATTACCTGAAGCCACCCTATAATATCTTTCTTGGACTTGGTTGCTCTTCAGGTAGCTGTCCACCAATTTGTATCTTTTTTCCCTTGAATGAGTAACTTTGTTTCTTTAATATTATATTTTTGGCTCTATATTGAATGCCTTATTGACATCCCAATATACTCCATCCACTCATTGTCAGATATACCATTAATCCTATAGAAGGCCATTTGATTTGTTGGCATAGCTTAGTTTTAGCAATACAATATCTTTTATGAGTTTTTAGACACCTTTCCCACAGAAGTTGATATATTAGACTCTTATTAGTCTCAGCTGTTTTGCCCAGAATATGTTGGGTTAATTAGCTGGTAATTTTCTGGTTCTTCCCTCCTATTGGTCTTAAAGGAATAGTTGCTACCATGTTTGGTATTTTCCTGACTGCTAGTGTCTCTCCAATGACTCACTGAAACTTGTTTTCAGAGGTTCCAGGCCTTCCTTGGTTAGTTTTGTTAAAAACTATATGATGCGTTTCATCAGGATCTGCAGTAGTTTTGCCAGTTTTTTTCCCCGTCTTTGTTTGCCCTTTTGCTGTTGGCCTCTCCATTTGCTATCTCAAATAATTGGCCTGCTTCCTGCACAAGGTTTTTACTACAAGTTGAGCAGAAGCAACTCATTGCAGTGTTGGCTCTTTTGATATTTTCTCATACTTGCTCTCCTTTTTGATGTTACAGGGATTCTGTATATTCCTTACCTTTCTCTTTTACTGAACGTACTTCTAGAACCCTTTCTTATTTCTTTTGACTCCTCTAGTTATCACTTTGTTGCTTTGTTTTTGTACCCGGTCAACTTCCTGTCCATTTTTTCCCTTGTATTTCACCAGCATTTTTAAGACCTTCCTTGTTGATATTGGCATTGTTAGCCTTTTGGATGTCAGCAGGTAAACTCTCCTCAGACTCCTCGTCCCCATTTTCAGCTACTGCTTTAGCCCAATTTAGGCTACTTCCTGTATTACTCACTGCAGCAAATTTTCAACTTGTGCACAATTTAACACTAAGCCCTGTATAGTGTGAACATTGGAATATAATTTCTGCATCTTAAAATAGGATGGCTAATTTATTCTTACCTTTTCTCTTTATAGGGTGATAAAGCAGACAGCTTTTACATTGTAGAGTCTGGTGAAGTAAAAATCTTGATTAAAAGCAAGGTGAGTTCAAATACAGTTATGGGGTGAGAAGTCAAGAGCTATTGTGGTTTAGAAACTAAGTGACAGGAAACAAAAAGAGATAAATGGTCAATTTTCACTATAGCCAAAGGTTAATGGAGAGGAGGTGTAGCATGGTTCCATAATAGAGTCAGTGGTGGTTAATATATTTATCAATGTGCTGGGAAAAGGAGTGAACAGCGAGTTGGCAAAACCAGCCGATGACACACTAATGTAGGTGAATAAAGACTACAGAAGAGTGAAAAGTTGCAGAGGGACCTAACAAAGTGAATGGGCAGCACGATAGCAGGTTACATTCAGTGTTGACACATGCGTAGTTAACACTGAAAGGAAAAAATTTGAACCATTTCATGCTATTGCTGTGTTCTAAATTTAAAAAAAGTCCTGGGCATCATTGTAGACAGCCCTGCTCAATATACATCTGGGGGGGCAGGGAAGGCTAAAAAGAAAAATACCCTCTCATAATAGGAGATCAAGGGGACATTGACTGAAATTGAAGACACATTAGTTTAAAACTGATTCATGGAGGTACTGGATAGGGTTAGACAGGACAGTGGGCTAGATGGATTTTCGGCCTGATCTACGTTCTTAATAAAAGTGCTGTGCTGTACAACAGACTAACTCTCAGATTATGTTAAGATTTGATAGTTATTGTTTCCAGTTGGGCAAGGCAGGCTGTACAACTCCCTAAAGTGGCTTCAAGCTATTTCAAAAAACGATTCTGAAGATGATGCATGTCTGTTTGAGAAACATGCTTTGCTTCCATCCACACGTGCGCAAATTGCCATGATGTTCCCTTCCAAACTTCAAACATGGATACAGTCTTCCCTGGGGGGACTGTAGTAGGCGACAGTCAACAGATACTCAAAGTACAGCATCTTTTAACCCTTTGCCCTTCCTGTGACTTCTTTTAACTGGAGACTTGCTTTCAAACGAATAGTTCTCCCAGTTTGAGGCAATCTTTACAAGGCAGAGCCTTGTGTATGTTATACTTTAAATCTTTGTTAGGGAATATTCTGGGGACCCTGTGCACAGGATACTGAGCCATTACTGAAGCATTTCTCTGCCAGCTGTGATCTTCTGTTCAGGGAGAGCTGTATGCATAGCACTGTGTAGTAATTAAAATATTCACTTCACATACTGTTCTGTTTCTGGCACAGACTATGACAAGTAAGGATGCTAACCAGGAAGTGGAGATTGCCCGGTGTCACAAAGGACAGTATTTTGGAGAGCTTGCACTTGTTACCAACAAACCCAGAGCAGCCTCTGCCTATGCTGTTGGGGATGTCAAGTGTTTAGGTAAGGGTACTTTGTGCTGCTAGGTCTCTCTCTGCAGTAGGTGCCTTCAAGCAATGCCCAATCGCTTCATGTTGTCTATGCTATTCCATTAAGTTGTACAGCCATGTAGATTCTAACTGGCATCCAATCTGGATTGCTTGTTCTTCAGTTAAGGCCAGGAGTTTTGGCCTGCAAGAGACCTTCAGCACTTCAGTCTGGGAACCATTGTTGCCTTCATCTTGCCTTTCTTTGTACCATCTCTGTTTTGACTGGGGATGGCAGAAGTGCCCAGTGGAGATTAAGTGTGTTACTTCCTTTATGTGCCTGGCCTCCACCATTCCAGAAAAGCGAAGTCATAAATAGAGTCGAGTGTGTATCTGCAGCATGGTAGCATAAAAGCACAACCTCCATTCAGCTTGATTTCCTTCCCTTTAAAGATGTTTGTTACACATGACTTTGAGATTTTTCAGTATTGCTTGTATTGCAGCTGTGTATTTTTGCATTTGACCTCCAGATTTATCCCAGGATCAGACATTTATTTTTTAGTCTCCTGGATCAGCATGATAGCTTTGTAAAACTAGAAGTTTGACTTCAGTGGGAGTGGCTTCCACTGAAACATTAAAACCATATTGGCTGGACTCAAGTTACGTGAGTTTTAGAAAGTAATTGGGATTAGGTTATTGCTTTATTTTGGAGGACGGCTCTTCATTTGTTTTCACTCTTCTATTTGTTTCTGTGTAGTCATGGATGTGCAAGCATTCGAGAGGCTGCTTGGCCCCTGCATGGACATTATGAAGAGGAATATAACACATTATGAGGAGCAGCTGGTGGCAATGTTTGGTTCAAGCATGGACCTGTTGGATCCAGGGAATTAGGCACAGGGTATCTTAGTGCCTTCTCAGTTCAAGACACAGAAAAGCCTCCTATCAGCAACACAACACAACACATAAGGAAAAATGGACACTACAGAACAGTTACTGCTGCTGTCTTCTTGGGCATTTTAGAAATAAATAAATAAGTCTCAGCACAGATGGATGGGGAGAGGCTCACTCCATGCCTCCACTTTGCTGCTGAAATTTCATTATTAGGCTTAGTTTAAAGATGATTCTAACCCTTCTCTCACTTGTTTGGCTCAGAATGGCATGTCTCTCCAACCATTTAAGTGCCTGATGCGAAACCCAAAGTGTAAAAGATACAGAACCTTCTTTTTCTTTCTCATTTTATTGTTGTGGTAAATCTTCAGAGCAGATCTGTAATGGCAGGCTGCTTATCTTCCCCCAGGGAGCAGCCTTCTCTTTACAGTCTCTTAATATCTTCCTTTGACACTTCCTTTACATAATGTCAAAAATTTAATTGTAGCATTTGGGTTTGACGTCGAATATATCAAGGGGACTTGAAATTATCAGAGCCATTGAATAAGTTGGCATTGAGGTGTTCCTGCCATCTGCTGAAAGCTTCAGGTACTGCAGTTCTGTAATAAAACTATAAACAAACCTGGGGGCACAAAAAATAACTGCTCAATACTGAAATGCAGAAAATGAAGAATGATTGACTTCTGAACATTTTCTGAGCAGTAAAGAGAATTGTTTTAGTTCTTTATGCTACCAAACATATGCAGAGTTTGATAGTGGTCCAACAGCTCCAGTGGCCTGAAGGTGCCATAGTTGTATCATCCCCATCTCCATTTCTTAAAGTGGGCAGATTTTACTGCTGAGATGTTGCAGCACATGACCCTCTCCTGCTTTTAGAGATATCCTTTATACTGCTAGATTTCACAGGGCATTGCTGTTGTCTGGATCAGTTTTAAAACTCTCTTTTTAAGGAGGTTAATTTTTTGTAATTTAAAGGAACAATATTTATGTACTTAAGCAGCTCCCCCCAATTCTAATATTTTGTAATATTCTTTAACTTGATTGGACACTTAGATACTTCCAAATGCCAAGTCTGTTTGTTAAATCTTTCAGAAATTAGCAACATTTGACTTCATGAAGCAAATGCCTTTGCTAACTAGGCAGTTGGTGAGTTTGGAGTGGTCTTTTGATTTAGGTAACAATTCAGTTAAAGATATTTATCTGTCAAATCTGCAGCATTTATTAGGGAGACTTCTATTTCTATAGATCTATTGACCTTAAGGCACATCCTGATGAGATTTTATCAGAGTATTATCTAAATGAGACTCAGACCTTCAGGGGGACCCTTTTTATGGTATAAAATAAAATATTTATATAAAGAAAAGGCATTGAATTTGTAGGTAATAAGTCTAGTGGTCCCCTTTCCATTTTCAGTCTTCTAAATTTATGTGAAACTTACCCACATGTTTCTGGGATGGTGAAATTTTAATTGCAGACTCTGGGTGGAACTGAACCCACTATTTAGTTTTTTATGACCACCTGAACAAGGGGAGAGAATACTACAACTCTGAAGTCCTGCTTGTTAGCACACTAGAAATCTGCTCTTTTTAACAAGTGGAAGGTGAAGAACTACAACACGGAGTTGGCTTCTAGCCCGTAATATTTTCCTCACTCCTCCCAGCTCCTGCACTGTTCTGTAAAGTGGGATCCGTATCAGGTTGAGGCTGTACTGATGTTGTCTAGTTACAGTAGATTGCATTATGCTTTCAGATGATGGACTGATTTGTAATGAATACCACTGAACAAGGTGTGCCACACTCTTATCTAGTTGCTCTTGTAACTGCCTCCATTCTTAGCACAGTGCGTTTTCCCTGCTTTACTGCACAGGTTCAGTTCTGCAAGGCTAAAAAAGCAGCAGGAACTGGAATTTCATTCATGCTTCTGAGGTTTAACACTAAAAACACTCATAAGCTTTCTTTGTAATTGTAGAATTAAAAAAAAAAAAAACAGTTGGCAGGTCCTCACGCTGATAACTGAGAGATTAGAATTCAAAAGTAGACTCAGGCTCCCAAGCCAGGCCAGCTGTGGATTGTCCAGGCAATCCAGACACAAGCTGGTCTCCAAACCCATCTGCGTTTCCATACAGCTTAAGCTGTCACATGAACCAAAGAGGATCTCTCTGAATAAATATCCTCAGATGCCCCTCCCTTGTATCCACTGGAGTGCAGCACGTTTGGCTACATTACAACGTTCAGTTCTCTGCATTATAGGTCTCGGTGCCTCAGAATATGCAAACCTTGTAAACGGTACTGAAGCCTGGCCAAAAGGAAGCAAAATCTACTGGGTACCCTTGTTAGGGCCTTAAGGAACTTCTGAACGGAAGGATTTTAATGGATTTAGAAGGCAGAGGGAAGGAACGTGAGGCCATGGACTCAGAAAGCTAGAGGTCCCAGATGAGGGAGAACAGATTTACAAACTTCTACCCATCTCTATGCTCCTTGAACGCAGCACAGTGGCATTATCACACAGAGCCATGTGACACCCAATGTCAGATGGGACACACTGGTATGATGCAAGTGTGCAACTGAACTTTGAGCAGAGAGAATGAACCTCAGGGGGCGGGGGGCCATCAGTTTAAAGTCCATCATTTGGGATTTGTCTGGCTGGTCTGGTTTGTTTTAACCAATTTGCTTTGTAGTTTTTTGGGGAGTGGGGACAGGAAGATAGGGAGAGGTGACCTATTGAATGTTACTCAATAGCACCTTTGTCCTTTATTCATACTCTGGCTGGCTAGCCAAAGTCAGAGTGCTTGAAAGTAGCGAGAGAGAACTGACTGAGAGACACTGACCAATAGTGATTCAGCTGCATCACCACATCCCTGTCTTACTCCAGCCACTTTTGTTTTAATGTCTCTAATGGATGTGTGAGTTGCTCTGGTGGCATGGCTCTGTGTTCAGTAAATCTGCCGTGGATTCTCAGCAACTGGTAGTGGAGAGAGCTCTAGTTTAATAAGAGAACTCAGCAGCAAAGTGGGTAAGAGGATGGTGACTTTGAGATTTGGAGAAATATCTGTCTTATTTCTGATTCTCTGCTTGTGATTGTTGTGAAGTCAGTGAGAGGAGCTTTCAGTGGTCAAGTGTCCTGGCATATGGTATTTCTGGTTAACGTCACAGCACAGGTTTCACAATGTACAAAAAAAAGCTGTCTCTTTTTAAAAAAACAAAAACAAAGTGCAGATTTGCACAGAAGAAAAAAGAAAAACCCCTTTGAATGTCACTTTCCATTCTCTTTCGTTTTCAGTTAGCTGATGTTGGGACTCTGGTTCTTGACATGTATTTGTAAACCAGTCTTGCCAAAATACAAATGTTTTGGGTTTTTTCACTCCAGCTACCTTTTATTGTTATTTCAGTTACTTCTGTTTTCAGTCACTTCAACCATATGCTTTATTTCAAGAGGCCTTCCTTGTAATTTCTCTCTTTACAGGCTATAGTGTTATATCAGTATTTAAAGATGCAAAAGAAAACCACTAGCCTCATAAGAGAATTACTGAAATCCACTTAGCCTGGCTGGAGCTAAAGATGTGCTACCAATATTTTCCTCCACTCAGAAAAAAAAAAATGAATTCTGCATAAAGATGCTACCTCAAGGCTCCAAGTGCTTTAAAGGTCTTTCACCTGGGAGAATTCCATAAGTCAGTTTTGCAAATTGGTCTGTTGCATTGAGTTAAATGTTTTTTATTGATTGATTCATTGGGAGACCCATATTTTAACAACTCATTTTACAACTAGTATTTGATTCTCAAAGGATGAGTGATTGCATATCATGTTGACAGTGGGGGAAAAAATACCTGCCATATAAGCTTATGGTTTAAAAACACTCTGGGGTTCAGCTTCACTTTTGGTTAATAAAATGCTGACATGTCGTGTCCAGCCTTCCTGGTACAATCCTGTGTGTGTGTGTGTGTGTTAACTTATTCCAGCTGACACAGCCCCCCACAGCATTATGTAATGAAGTGGCTGGGTATGTCTAGTGACAAAGGAGAAAGCTAAATTACTTGGAGGACTGCTGGAGGCACTATAGTTAGTACTCTCAGTGGCCTGCTGAAGATGGTATTCTCTCCCTGACACAATAAAACCAGTTACAAAATTCCCCAACCACCGAATTTTACTGTTTGGTGAGAGGACCCTATTGAGACATTTAGATTACACCTGTATGTGGCTATTATTGCTATGGATAAAACCAGTTCCTATTGCTATTGTTGCCACACTACATGGTAAAAGGGTGTGATTGGCATTCTGATTGGTTATTTGAGTACTGTTGGTGTGTTGAGCACTGTGTAAAACATAGATTGCCCTAAAACAAATTCTGAAGGAGAACAAAACTAGTTTTAAGGTGAGATAAGCTTCTAACGTTAGCTGCCCTGCGTTTGTGGCTGACGCATAGTGTGTGCTGAGCTGTGGCTGTCTATTTCTTTAACAAAACTAACACAAAACCTTTAAAGGAAACACGTAAACATCCAGTACAAAAGATGTGCTGTGTGACCTGGAGCGTTTACTATCTGAACACCCAGCATGATGGCATATTTGCTTTTGCTGAGCTGGTTTTATTTTAACCCTCTTAAAATGTATATACAGCTTTAAATGTATAGCTATGGGAGAAGAATTCTGGTGTATCCATGGGACATTGATCAACTTTCAAAATGGAAAGTGTCTTAGCAAATTCGCTAGGGGCTTTGGATGACATAAATGTGTCGTGTCTCTGGGTTTTGCTTCCCATATCAGCATTGGGAAGCTGGGAATTGTTCAGATCCGTGTCACTAAAAGGTATGAAGTGCATCCACTAGGAACTCTGTCTCCCCAATCAAGGCGTGAGCTAAAGATTGGATCCGAAGCTTGCCAAGAGCACTAGGCGTTTGGAAGAACCTCACACCTTCTGGGCACTCGAATCCTTCTCCATTGGAACCGAGAGGGGAGAGAAACTTCCCAGCCCAAGAAAACAAGCGGCATGGAGCTGGGTCTCCCTTGGCACCAAGCAGAGCAACAGAGTTTACTGATGTCTAAGCATCACGTGCACAGACACTTGTCATCTGGGATCAGCATATCAGCAAGATGTTAGATTTGAGCTATTACCCCACTGCGGTGAATGGGGACAGATCTCTGCCATTGTTTCAGGCTGGCTGCAGACTCAAGGAAGACAGCACTTATTTTTGGTTTGTGTTTTTGAAGGCTCTCTTTGGCAGGAAGAGGTCTACACAAATAACTGTTCTTGAATGAAAGCAGAGAGACCACAGCAAGGCAAAGGTTCTGCAGGAAATTCCCCAACAGCAGAATCCTGGCACATAGGTCATGTGGAAAGGCGCTACAGGACAGTAAGTCACATCTCCTGGGCCAAGCAGTTGGATCCACAAGGGTACATGTGCAGCCTCTATGGATACAGCCATCCAGAAGGCTGAATTTGTGTGCCAAAGAAACATGCAGCCCAAGAGTGTGGAACTCTGCAAACAACCGTGAAAACCCCTACTTAATGGTCAGTAACCTTTCTGCTTAAGGCCATCAAACCAACAGTCAGGCAAGGGGTAGGGGGGAGGTTGTTGTGATTAAAAAAGTGAGAATCCTTTGGGAATTGTTGGATTGAGTTTTTTAAAAAGTAGGTTTTAAAAATAAGACCAACTGAAGAAGTTTTGTGCTCAGGTCGTTATCCCTAGCAAAACGACAGACAGACAGACACACGCCATGAGGAGCAGCAGTGGCCTCAGCATGCACTGATCCTTCCAAGCACAGCTCCTACAGTGTCCACAATGAAACTTTAATGCACACGGGCCTTGTCTACACAGAAACTATCACATTAACTATCCCAGTGTTCAGAGTGGTGCGGTTGTATCTTAGAGCCTGGCTGTAGACAATGGATCGTGTGACGTAGTCTGGATGAAAGCTGGAAGCATGTAGGTAAGTATAGTGGTCAGTAGGTTTCTAGTATAGGGTGGTGTTTATGTGACCATCGCTTATTAGCACTGTAGTGTCTAGGAAGTGGACCTCTTGTGTGGACTGGACTGTTAGTCTCTAAGGTGCCACAAGGACTCCTCGTTGTTTTATCCCAGTGTTGTTAAAGCCGTGCCACTCCAACAGTGTAGATATAGTGGTATAAAGGTGCCTTACAGCAGTCTGGCTATTCACTTTTGCACTATAAGGCACCTCTATGCTGCTGCAACTACATCCATTCTAGGGGTTATACCAATTAAGTTCTCAGTAGAAAAATCCCCCCCCCTGTCCCCCCCATAACTGCAATAGCTCAATCAGTACAAGAATTGTGTGCACACCAGGCCTAAATCATAAACTTAGTTAAGGCTAAAGTGACCCATTTTCTTCCCCTCCTGATAAAGTTCTAGCTCCCTTACGTGGATCAGTGCTTTGGTGAGAGCAGTTTGTACTGAAGATCCCTTGTGAATGGTGCATGGCCCTGTACAGAGAAACTTTTATGCTTTATCATTACAAAGTGAGAAAGGATCCACTACAAAATGTAGAACAGGGTTTTTTTAACCCTAGCATGAGGGACTAGAACTGTTTATCACTTTTCTGATTATGTCCCTGTTCTGTTGTTGTCCCAACTCCACCCCATCCCCAAATGAGTTCATGCTGCCCAAGGTTACTCCAGGTAGGAAATGTATCATGTTAGTCACCTTGCACTTCTTGTAAATTGAGATTACAGTCAAGCACAACCAATATTTAGTTTTCTAAACAATCTCGTCTGCCACAGCTGCAGAATTGTTAACATCTACAGTATACTGATACTGTAAACAAATGAGTGGTTATCAGAACTACTGTCCCTTAAATCTGTGGGGTTAAAATCAACTGTTTTGGCCAAATCTGCATGTTATGAAAATTACATTTCCTCCCAAGTTGAGACAGCCATTTGAATGATGTAATGTGCCCTTTTTAACATGGAAACCTCCATGCAAATACTTGATACGTAACATGGTTTGAGGCAGTCTCAAGAAATTCACTGGGCAATGAAGGTGTAGGGTGCTGCAGTCTCATCTTCAATTTCGTTTCAGGCTGTTGAAGACAAGAAATACTCACTGGTTCTGGAATAAATCCCCTCAGACATAGCTGAATACAGATGGCTTTTACTGAAGTTAAGCTGCTCTTTCAGCTTCAGAAAGACAAATATTGAATGCTCGATGATAAACACACTGTGGGCAACAAAGGCAGAGATGCTCTTTTTCTTTTAAATGGGCTTGGCTTTGATGCAGTATATCTCTGAAACTAACAGCAGGGCATTCTCAGTCCAGTTACTGTTGCTGGCACTAAGGCAGGATTAAAACATATATATAATATAGAGCGCTGCCATTGGTTACCAAGTTTTACAGTACTGTGTCCTCGACATGGGAATTGTCTGGAGGCAGGGTAGCACTTAAATTGACAATAAACATCTGTATTTGAGAGAAAATCTGATACGTAAAAACAAGCTGCCAGCCTCTCATTTCAGAGCCAGTGTGGTCAGTAACTGAAAGCAGGCTGCTATTTCTACGTCATCTTCCAAATGTTTTACTTTATTTTTCAAGCAGAAAGTGGTGGGATGGCCATGTTAATTCGGCCGTGGCTGAGCATCTATTATTGCAAAGGCTGGAGAAAAACTCTTAAAAAGCCTCTATTCCTGATCACAACTTTCCAGTTTGCTCCAACTCACCTGCGTTAGCTGAAGCTCCACAATCCATGGTTGTCTTAAGTATTTCACGTTCAAATCTAAAATTCATTCCAAAGCTCTCAGCTCAACTGCTTTCTCTGTCATCTCAAAGCATTTCCTTCTACTGCTGTTGCTGGAGTTAGGAGGTTGGAGATGGGGTTGAAGAATGGAGTATTTAGTCCTTGGGAATTATCATTTATAACCAAGGGAGTGGGAGAGTAGTGTCCAACAAAAAGAAAGAACACATTCAAAATGATTACCCTTCTTGCCTGGGGTGAGCCACACACTTGTCATTGGTTACAATTCATACCTATGTTTGCTGCAGCTCCCACTTGTCATGGGGTTCAGATTCAGTTTTTGTTTTGTTATCCTATCATTTTAAAGCTTTATGTTAATGTCATCAAAGAAACCAACTGTTGTCAACTTCAAGCATCCAAGTAAATGACAATGAGAAAAATTTCATATTATATGCTTTGATCATTCCAAAGTGCTTAGGTTTTCCCATGGGATTTAAGGCTACCTCCTAAACTAGGTTACTATTTGTATTGCAGTGAGAATCCTCATTAATCGAATCTTGTAACACTGGTGAATTCAGGGATTTGCATCATCATATAATATGTATCTTTGCCCCAGGGAAATTAAGACAATCTGTTTAGTCCTAGGAAGGATGCACTCTGTTCTCTGGAGAAACTCCAAGTAGGTCAAGCTGAGAGGCCAGCAGCCCCTGTTCTGCACTGCCAAGTATGGAATCAATGACGTTTGTTGTGTCCTTCCCACATTAGATATTTTCATATGTTCAAACATGTGCCTGCATGAAGAGCTGCATTCTGCTCTCTTGGGCTGCACTGGCAGGGGTGAATAAGAACAGTACTTAGCCCAAAAACTCTGCTCACAGGCTTCTGTTTCAGTTTTATATGCAGGGATGACAGCTCATGGAACATAAGAGTGTTCTATTGGGCAACAATTATATCATCGAAAGCATATTTTTCTGCCCACTTGCCAAAGTAATTCACATTTTAAATACAGTTTTAGCAGAATTAATTTAGTTTAATAAAGGCCAACAGAATGACCCGGCATTAATATCCAGCAGCCCAAGGGAATAGCAATCACAGAAATTAGTGAGAATTATGGGCCAGGTTCTGAGAAATCTTCAGGTTTTCCAGAAAAAGGATGCATTTTAATGCTATAAACCTCCTATTATTGGGAACCTGGGTTCTAGCTAGCTAGAGCCCTCATCCCCATGTTATTCCTGTGACGAGCAGGATGGGAATGGCTGCGGTTGTTGGGGGAGGAATTATGTGGATCTGGTTCAGGGTACACATGCATTGAAATGCTCCAAATGGTCTGTGTGCCAGTTCTTAAACCCATATCTCAGAACACTCCTCTGTGGCTCCGCTTGCAGGACTGGTGTAATAGCCTCCTTAGGTCTCAATGGAGCCAGGATCAGGGCAAAAAAGCTTGGGCTGTCTGATCCTCTTTGACCATGGCTATTTGGAGGTGTATTTAGAATACAGCCCTATGCCTTCAAAATAACCTTAAGTGACCATAAGAAAGGGATTGCAGGGTTCTGTGTTTATCATCTCAGAGGCACCATATCCAATCTGTTCAGATTACAACTAAAATATAACCAGCCGTGAGTATCCTTAGTTAACAATTCTAGTGCTGATGGGTGAGCCAGACTTTGAATCCAAGCTCGTTCCGTAGTTACATTGGCTCTGCAAAAACAACAGGAGGCAAAAAGCAATATCTTAGTTTAGGCAATACAGTCAGCAGGCAGGCCTCTCTCCCAGTGGAACACAGCTGTCATGGAGGTTCATAGATCAAAATCTGGTCTTTGATGTAGTTGGAGCTTGATCCATTAATTGCTTGAAAATTAGGATGTAGGTCTTAAACTGGCATCAAGAGTTATCTGGGAGATAATGGAGTGACTTGAAAAGAAATGCACGGATCACGGTAGCCAGTCCTCATCTGGGAGGAAGGAAGGAAGTTGCCTAATGAACTGCGGGTAAAAGGAGGCATTTTAAGATGTTGATGCTTTCTGGCCATACACACATCAGTGAGGAGTCAGACAGGACCCCAAAGCTTCATCCCCCTCTGGTGAATAGGGCCTGTGCGCCTTCAATGGAAGGTGGAGACATTGTCCCAGTCATTTTGTTAATGGGTTTCTCCTTTCCAACCAGCATCTGTTCAGTCTTGTCTGGCTTGAGCATGAAGACTGCTCTTAATCCAAGAGCTGATTGCTTCTAGGTATTCTGACATTTTAGTAGTGATGGTGGTTGCATCAGAATAGAACTGTGTTTTAAACAGCCTCTAAGTCTTTAAAAACCTTACCTACAGCTGGCAAGAGCAGTGGTGCTGGCCAGCAGTGGGGCCCCTTGTCTTTCCAGTTTCCATGCCAATCTGGATATCCTCAGACTATCACCAGCACTGTCTGCTCCACTGAGAGGGAGGGCACATTTGGGTCTCTAGCTGCTGTCTGTTCAGAGGTGTTATACGCAGAGGTTTAGTGGGGACTACAGCAATAGCGTAGATGGAAAAGTAATTTCAGGAAAGCATGCATGTCTTTTTAGCTGTTTTTTTTTAATGTAGCTGGGAATGAGGAGACTCTAGCCCCGTGAGGAGACTCAACCAGCTCTCTCCAGACAACCACTACGTACTCCACGCTTTGGCAACCACTGCTTTAGACTGAAGGCAGAGATGTAAACAGCAGAGGGATTCAGTGGTGAAACACCCCGCCCTCTACCACCACTGCCAGTATGCTGTTAGGTTCTTCCATACTCAAAGAGCAACCATGACCTTGGCTAAAGGACTTTTGTTAGATTAATACAAACAAGAAAAGTTAGAGAATCAAGGCTCCATTATGTGTGTGTCTGTGTCTGTGTGTCCACTGAACCAGCAGGAGCCACTGAGAACAAAATGGTTCTCAACAAATTTAAAGATGCAGTACACAGTTTCTTTACTATGGGCATCCATTTCATTCACCACACATACGGAGTTAGTATTATCTTGCAAGTCTTGCTTTCATGCATAGTTCTCTCCATATGACATAATGATATATAAACAGTACTTTTCTGATGTTCCAGACATTTAAGATTCTCAACAATTTTTATAACCATCTAGGCAATGTGATAAACCCAAAGGAATAAAAATTCCTAAAGTCTCAATCCAGAAAGGTTTTCCTCTTACCACATTTCTTACATATTCTTAACTTTTCTAGATTGAGACTTTAGGTATTTTTATTCCTTCGGGTCTATCACATTGCCTAGATGGTTATAAAAATTAAGAGAATCTTAAATCTGCCTGGGTCTGCTATACACTTACAAATGTTGATAAAATTTTGTTACAGAGGATGAGATAACATGAGCTGCATAAACTCTGGCACTGTCACATTTTGTAGAAGAACTCCCACAAGCTTTTCAGAGCAGCAGAATTTTGTAAATTAATGTGTGGTCCTAGTCTGAGAAGTGGCTGCAAGAAGGTTCCATGTTTGCTCAGCTGATTTGCTCCAGGTACTTTATTCAGACAAAGCTGCTGACTTTAAGAACTAAACTAACATTTTTTGCTGTTTTGTTTTGCTTTTTTTACTCTGGGTCAGCCCTGCAAAGCCAAACATGCTCAGAGGGAGCAATCTGTATTCCTCTTATGTATCTTCAGCAGAAGAGTTTACTAATATTTAGTCAGCCCTACCTGTGAACTCCACTGAAAGCTCTGAGTTAGCACAGGTAATTCAGATGGCATCACGTAAAGACATGATGTGGGTTTGTACAGGGCCTAATTTGGGACCTTTATTACAGGTGATGTATGAGAAGCACAGAGAGCAGCTGGGTTCTCAGATACCAGATTGAATCTCCAAGAACTAAATATCTCTGCCTGTAAATTGAGCTCAGCTGTTCAGAATTTTGGAGACAAATAAAGCACTGCATGCCATTTACATGGTTCTTTTCAGAGCAGAATCAGACTGTACTTCTTGCAACTCTCCTGAAGTTCATGCTAGTTTCTTAATGTCCTGTGTATTATGCACCAGATCCACAAACTCCAAGATGCACTTTTGTCTGGAATGTAGATGTGACAGGAATGGAGTTTGTTAAAACAGCCACTCCAGAAACAGCCAGTACTTGCATGACAGAAACAGGGTTAAGTACTATAGGAAGTCTCTGCTTCAGGGTACAAAGTTATTTGTGACTCTGTGACTGTGACCCTTTTTGGGCAAAAAATCTCTGCGTTTATCTTATATGCATTTGGGTACGAGAGTAGGATACTATGCCAAGCATTTGTTCCCCACATCAGATTCTTCAGCTAGCGACTCATTTATTTCCTTTATCTACCCAAACGAAATTCATAATAGTTAAGTAATGAGAACATTTAGTCCTTTTATCCACACATTGTTCAGAACAATGCTAGCTGCAACCCTGATCAGAATGGCTGATACTAGCAGTGCTCTAACACTGTGTGCTGACCCTAAACAAGATTTTCTCCCCTTAAAAATGGTGTTTTTTCCCTCTGCAGGCTGGGTTCTTTTAGGCCTGATTTTCAGAAGTGCTAAGCATAAATTTAAACTGGAGTTGGAGATGTTCAGCACTTCTGAAAACCAGACCCTATTTTCCCCCTTCTGATACCTACCCTCTTAGGCAGGCTATAACACAGTTTTATAACACTTTGAACACTCAGATCAGGGTAATAATGCAAGAACCCTGCTATTTTAACACCCCTTGTGTTTAAATGGGATTGTAGCTAGCAGAGTTCTGCTCCTAGTAAGGGCAGGACCAACATTTCCCCACTCTTAAGCTACTTTACTGAATCGCTCTCTGTTTTTCAGATAGGAGTTTCTATCCATAGGGATCAATGCTGTGCTATTCAGGCTTAGAGAGACATCAGCCAGTTCAACATATAATTCCATCTGTGGCCAGGATGGCTGATCAGGTTAGTGACAAGACCAGCAACCTTTCTGCTCTAGTCACATTGCATTCTTTCACTGTGGTCCTCGGTATCCATGATGGCTGATCTATGGGAAATGAGTCTGATCTCAAGTCTAGTTCCTAGCATGCAGAACACATTCATAATTGATAATCTTGGCACTTGCAGCAGGAGACATGACTTGAGAGAGTTCAGACTGCTCAGCCCCTCCAAGTGAAGCTCCAGGCAGCGCGCCTGGGGCAGCACGGTAAAGCTAGCGCTGCCTCCAGCAGTCCTGTTTCAGTCACGAGGTCATTGTGACTCCTTTGCTGCCGGTCTGGCATCCTTCAAGCCTCAGATTTACTTAAACTCAAAACCTCAGCTAGTGTCAGCTTTTTTCTTTTTGAATCACTCTATTTCTAACTGCTTCAATGCCACCTCATGAGAGTGACGATTCTGGGAAATAAAATGCAAAGCAACCTAAATAATTGTTCTTGTTCATATTCCATTCCCACAGCGACAAAGAGTACCAGTTCCTATATTCACCAACATACCTGATCTTCATTTCCCCAGAGACCTGTGTTGGGACTTCGTTCATGTTCTCACAAAGCACGTTCCAGAACTCTTCTTTGGTACATCCTGAAAATATATATATATTTTTAGAAAGGAAGAAAAATTAGTATGAAAGACATGAACTTTGTTCCATTTAATGCTATTGTCCTATATCCACGTGTTCTGTGTATGGAATATTTCCATTTGTATACAAGTTACATGTATTATTATAGTCAGTGACTTTTTATAGGACCTGTTGGTATAGTTCTTTCTGCCAAACTCTGCTCTTAAATATTAGGTAGCATTTGTTGTGTGTGTTTCACACAACAACCAGCCCCGTCAGGATCTACAAATAAAGATATCAATTCACTTGTATCAGAAACAGAGCAGATACCCATAGCCACTCCTGGCACAGCTGGGAGGTAAGGGCTCCTGGTTGGAATGGGATTATCATCAACTGTAGTTCTTAAAAAAACAGCTCTGTCCTTCTGATCCCTGTGTGTTGCATGATGTAGCTGGCTTATGCAATAGCCCCCCTCATGGCTAGGGGTCACTTCGCAGGCATCCTGCTGTTGTTTCCCCCCCTTTTTCAGGGCCCCCTTGAGACCTGCACACAAGCTTTTCACATGGACCGAACACCCTCCCCCCACCCCGCCTGGGACTCTTGCTCTCACAAAGGATCAAGCATGGATACTCCAAGCCAAAACCAGCCAACGAGTACCACAGAAGCTGACACTGAGAGAACAGAGGACAATAGCAGTGCTCCTGCTTTGTCTGCCTCACAGCGCAAATGGAGATATTACGAAGACAAAGAATTAATAGCAAACCTCTCAAAAACAAGACGCCCAAACTGGAGACAATGTTTGAGGAGCAGGATGTAGTTTGCCTTCCATGGTGCTTTTTAGGAAATCTGAGAAACAAGTTCAGAAGTAATGGGTCAGAAGATCCATAGGCACTGACGTTGTTTCAGAGACTACTGATGACTGGTGGTTCCTCAATGAGTCTGCATAGGATCAGTTCAGTAGACGCTGGGATTCAAAAAGTTAAAACTTAATAAACCATCAAAACACAAATTGTCAGCATTACCTGTCCACATAGACAAAGTAAATATCCTATATCAACAAATCACACCTGTTCTTACTGTTCATTTGCTAGGCCATTTGTCACAAGCCTAATTCAAAAGACGAAATCACTGGATTGCGACTCTAATCAAGCAGCATTTTTCCTACTTTACCTAGTTGTCAATTTTGATAATTATCAATGTAAGTATTTTTTCATCAGTTTGTGTGTGTACGGTGAAATCGACATCCATGGACATTTACTGATAAAAAGCTACTCTTTCCAAGCCTAGATATATTGAGCCACGTGAGGGGGTCACCCTTTCATTGCGCAAACCCACCTTGAATTCCGCATTGCCATCTGGTGTTTACAGATGGAATAGCCAAAATCTTTAGCCCTAGAAATTTTTTGAATGACAGCTCAATGACTGCGTTAAATTTGTCACTGGTGATGATCACCATCATGAAGTGTATATAAAAGACAACAGTGTGGGATGTGAACTAAAGAATAGTTTCTGTATTCTTGATGACTAGTGCTAGACTAAAGATTAAGGCCGGTGTGTGTTCATCTACTCATGTGAGGTTGGAAAGATGAACCAAAGCACTAGCTGCAGTTCAGAAGACAAAACAAAACAAAACCCACCAACAAATCAATTCCAGGAAAGCCATGCTTAGAGGCCACCTCCCACATCAAAGTTTAAAAGAGCACCTGCAATGGATGCAGTGACACCTCCTGTCTCTGAGGGTACGTCTACACTTACCTCCGGGTCCGGCGGCAGGCAATCGATGTTCTGGGATCAATTTATCGCATCTTGTCTAGACACGATAAATCGATCCCGGAAGTGCTCGCCGTCGACGCTGGTACTCCAGCTCGGCGAGAGGAGTACGCGGCATCGACGGGGGAGCCTGCCTGCAGCGTTTGGACCCGCGGTAAGTTCGGACTAAGGTACTTCGAATTCAGCTACATTATTAACATAGCTGAATTTGCGTACCTTAGTCCGAAGTGGGGGGTTAGTGTGGACCAGGCCTGAGGGAGCTAGTTTTAAAGGACCCTCAGGTGTGACAGGCATGTGAGTGGCTTAGAGCACAGGTCCTGATAGCAACAGCAGCACTTGTTATGGAGAGGGCTGCAATGGAGGAGTGACAGCAGCAAAGTCAGGGGACAAGCCGGCAGTATAGGCTCCCTAGGAAGTTTGTAATGCAGTAGATTAGATGGCAGGTAGAGGCCATGGTGCAGCTTCTAGGCAGTATCAGTAGCTTTTGCCTTTTTTTTTTTTTAAACAACCCAGTTATGGGAAATTTATAAAAAGAAGCAGCAGCTCCAAAAAATGCAGCCTCGATCTTGTATCATGTTAATGAACAGGGCAAGTCTGTGCATGGAATTTTAATTACTAATAGTGTCCATACCCATGCAATGCACAGGTCTTTCCCTGTGGAACTTGGGCAGGGAGGGAAGCTCATTATAACATATAAAACGAAGCGTTGTTAGATACAGCATTTGCTGGGTAGAGCGCATTGTAGTTAAGGTTGTTGTGACTTTCATCAGGATAAAAACTCCGATTCTTAAGAGCTCACAGCATTCCAGTGAATTCTCCTTTGAGTCTGGCATTTTCCACACTGTCTCAGCCCAAAGGGTGAATTTTTTTAGAATATCTTTTCACTTGTTTTTACTTTAAGGTGAAAAAATATCCTAGTTGCACTCTGTGAAAATGCTAAGATACTTTCTTTGTGCACCTGCCTCATGGATGCACTTTCAATTGGAAATGTTATGGGTGCCTAGTCCCCACTGAGGCCAGTCTGAATATCTGTTTTACAATCCCCAACCAATAAACATTTAAACAACTCAGTTCTGCTTCTCCATGTTATAGACTCTCTGTAACAGCCAGAGGGCTGAAACGGGCGGCAGGACTAATGGTCTGAGCTGCTCTCTACCCAGAAAGTGCTTTAGGCCTTCAGGGCACCATTTACCCTCGTGCAGAGCACTAGTACGTGGCCTATGTGCATAATCCTGGTGCTGGGGCTCTGCACAAAAGTGAATTCCACCCTCAGCCCACAAGGCCCGGCTCAGCAGCCGGTCCAAGGGCCACCCGACCGGGAGGCGCGTGCAAGTGGCTGTTGAGGCAGGGTCGAGGCGGGGGCGCGCAGCATGACCAGATTTTCAGGAGGAAGAGCCAAGCCCTTGGCCCGGAGCTGCGTGCCCGGGGCATTGGCAGCAGCAGGCCCAGGAGAGGAAAGTCCCTTCCCCTTCCGAGGCCCAGCGCTTTCCCGGCCCCCTCCCCCCTGTTCAGCACAACAGGGCCCGGCGTGGCAGTCCCGGTGCCCAGGGGAGGGAGCGGCTCCACCTGCCGCCCCCGGCCTGGCTGCCGGCGAGTGAAGGGGGGTGCGGTTGTCTCTCGCCCCGCTCCTGTTTCTCCCTCCCGGGGTGGTAGCTTCGACCCTGGGCCCTGCCTTCGACATGTCGCTTCTGCTCTGAGCCTTGGCCCCGCCCGGTGTCTGTCCCGCCCGCCGCCGCCAGGCGTTTCCCGCCCTACGGGCGCCATGTTTGTTCCTTTCCCCCCCCCCAGCCACACAGATTGACAGCGGGCCGCGAGCTCGGCCTCTGCGCGGGGTCAGATCCCCATGGCAACGCGGCGGCCGGCGGGGGGGCAGGAACAGGGACCAGGCCACAGCGGCGCGCGGCGAAATCGTTCAGTCAGTGGAGCATCGCGCACGCGCCGTAGCCGCGTCACTGGGGAGCACCGTGCACGCGCAGAGCCGAGGCGAGCCCGCCGGGCGCTCCCTGAGCTGCGACAGCAACCAAGGTGCCGCCCTGTTACTCCCCGGAAGCCCCACCCCCTCCCCTGCTTCTCACTGGCCCCGCTGGGACGCCGTAGGGGGCGGGCCGTGTCCCCCATTGGCCACGAGGAGGAGGAGGAGCTGCTCGCTGATTGGTCGGTGGGGCGGACAGATCCGCTTCCCCCCCCCCCCCCCCCCCCCCCCCCCCGGTGACCTCAGAAAGCGGCCGAGGAGCGCGGCGCGAGGCCGGTTCGGTCCAACCCCCCCTCGGCTGGGCGGGCCTAGCGAGAGCCCGTCACCCCGCGCCGCTGTAGCGCTCCCAGGCCGCGCGTGCGCAGAGCTCGCCGCTGCGGAACAGGCGCGCGCCGCTCTGGCGGGAGCGGCGCCCACGGGCCCGCCGCTGGCTGCAGGGGCGAGCCCGGCTCCGGGGCTCGCGGTCCCTGGCCTTGGCACGAGCTCCGCCTCCCGCCCGTGTCCCCGCCCGGGGCGCCAGGGCGTTCCCCGCATGGCGGAGCCGGGGCCCGCGCCGGCCGCGTCTGACAGACTCGTGCTGAAGAACGGGTCCGGGCACCACTACGTGAAGCTGCGTCTGTAAGTGCCGCTCGCCCCCGGCTGTGGAGCCCGAGTCCCGCGGGCGATGGGTGGAGCTGGCTAATGGGGCTGGATGTAAACCTTGTTCTTTGCAGGGAGTTTCAGGACGGTGGGATGAGACTGAACGCTGCTCACTTCAAGCAACTGATCCTGTCCGCCCTGAAGGAGTTACACGGCGAGGTACGGGAGCATCGGCCCCGTGGCTGACCAGTGCACCTGTCGGGCTTCTTTGTCAATAGCCTCTCGTGGACTTTTTGTTTGAAGGGTCCAGAAGCAGCCCTCATGAGGAGCTCGTTTCCAGTCTAAGCGCCTGCATGATAATGGCCAAAGAACTTCATCTAATAATTTATGGCTCAAGCCCATAACTCTGAGTTGAGTTGAGCCGAGCCTCTCTCTCAACTTGAAGATTGCACATGATGCAGAATCACCACATCCTTAAATAAATAGCGCTGACTTTTTAAAAACCATTATTTCAAATGGAAAGTCTAGGGGAGTGTGCTGCTGAATGGCAGAGCCTGATCTTTCTGCACCTTGTTCTTTATATACCGCACTTTAGCTATGGCTACACTGGCGATGTACAGCGCTGCGACTTTCTCGCTCAGGGGTGTGAAAAAACACCCCCCTGAGCGCAGCAAGTTACAGCGCTGTAAAGCGCCAGTGTAAACAGTGCCCCAGCGCTGGGAGCTAACGCTCCCAGCGCTGTAAGCTAATCCCCTCGTGGAGGTGGAGTACCTGCAGCGCTGGCGCGCGACCACACTCACATTTCAAAGCGCTGCCGCGGGAGCGCTCCTGCGGCAGCCCTTTGACGTTTCAAGTGTAGCCACGGCCTATGATTATGGTTGGTTGGTTGGTTTGTTTAAATCTGTAAACTTCAGGCTGCTTTTAACAATGGTAGTAAATGTTACAATTCTTCTGTTTCAGTAGGCAAATATACGAAAATCCCATCTTCACTGCAGTTCTGATGTGTATTCAAAGTTTTCTGAACCCTGAAGTTTCTTATGCTGCATACACGATTCATCTGACCTAACATTAATTTTAGCAGGGCAAAGAATTTTGACTAATTGACTTCTCAGTGTGGAAGCTGTTTCACCCAAAATTGCAAAGTAGTGATTCTGGAAGATCTCTGAAGCTAAATGGTCAGGCTGGGTCAGTATGTGGATGGGGTCCCTCAAAAGATGACCAAAACGTTGGTGATTCTCTAGGTTCGTGGCCTAATGAGTGAGTCTAGCTCATCCTTTCCATTAGAAAACATAATTTAGTGAAGGCGAAAGATTTATACAATCTGAGGAGAAACCATAGTATTACCCGAATTAGAATTATTACTAGAAAGTCAGAGCTGAAAGTAAGCAGAAAGGAGGCTTGGTTCATGGGGCATAAAGGGAAAGGAAGAAAATTTAAAATTATTTCCCTTGTGCTCCCTCAGAGCCCTTCTTTCCCTGCTTTCTGCTGTTTCATAGACTTTGGCTTTTAAGTTCAAGAAACTGAACTAGGAGCCTTAATGTGCCTCCTATCAGCCTGGATGCTGCTTCAGTGCTATTTACATTCACTGAGCTGGGTGTGAAAACAGCCATTTTCCTTTAAGTCCCGGTGTCAGTGCTCCTGCTGCAGGGGAGCGTCAAAGGGAAAACAGCAGGAGGGAATATGGCCTACTGGACTGGAACTCAAGAGGTCCTAGGTTTTGTTCTTGGCTCTGCCACTGATTTACTGGGTGAGGTGGGACAAGTCATAGCACCTCTTTGGCCTGGTCTACACTACGACTTTAATTCGGATTTAGCTGCGTTAATCCGAATTAACCCTTCACCCGTCCACACTACAGAGCCAGTTAATTCGAATTAAAGGGCACTTAAAATCGATTTCTGTACTCCACCTAGACGAGCGGAGTAGCGCCTAAATCGATTTTGTTAATTCGAATTAGGGTTAGTGTGGCCGCACACCACCGAATTACTGTGTTTAAATTCATGGGGTAGTGTGGCCACACACCACCGAATTAATGTGGTTAAAAACCGAATTAAGGTGCTTAGTGTGGCTGCGCACAATCGAATTTATACAACCTGTTTCCCAAATTCGAATTATCTAAATTCGGATTAATCCCGTAGTGTAGACATACCCTAAGTCTGAGTTTTGCCAGCTGTAAAATGGTGATAATGATGCAAAGTGCTTTGAGATCTGTGAATGAAAAGGGCTGTATAAGAGCTGGGTATTACAAAGTTGCTCTAACAATAATATTTTCAGTTGGAGAACATGGAAATCATATGTTCATAAACTGGTGTTAAAGCAGTGAATAATATTGATTTAACAGTAGTACCCTATTTGTGCATAGGTTGGTGCAGCCTTGCCTGTTGATGTCTTAACATATGAGGAAAAAACCCTGTCTGCAATACTAAGAGTTCCCAGCAGGTAAGACACTGATTGCATATAGAGTACCTTGCAAGTACCAGCATGGAATTGTGTACGATGTATAAATAACCTTTAATTTGAAAATAACGAGCTTACGTCTGATAGTTTCCTATCAAAATAAGGGAGAAAATAAAAGCTGTGATTTCATAGAAATGCAGGGCTGGAAGGGACCTTGGGAATCCTTCAAATCCAGCCCCTGCACTGAGGCCGGACCAAGTAAACCTAGACCATCCCTGACAGGTGTTTGTCCAGCTTGTTCTTAAAAATCTCCAGTGATGGAGATTTTACAACCTTACTTGGAAGTCTGTTCCAGTGCTTAACTACCCTTCTAGTTAGAAAGTTATTTCTAATATCTAACCTGCTGGTAAATCTTTCTTGCAGCAGATTAAGCTCATCACAACTACTTCTACCTTAAGTAGACCGGGAGAACAATCGCTCACTGTCCTCTTTATAACAGCCCTTAACATAGTTGATTGTTATCAGGTTGCCCTTCAGTCGTCTTTTCCCAAGACTAAACATGCCTGGATTTTTTAATGTTTCCTCATGAGTCAGATTTTCTAAACCTGTTTGTCTGTTGCATTCTTTGACAGGGTAACAAGCCTTGTGGATAGGGGGGAAACGGTAGATTTGGTATATCTTGACTTCAGTAAGGCTTTTGATACTGTCTTGCATGACCTTTTCATAAACAAACTAGGGAAATACAACCTAGATGGAAGAGCATATTGAGTGGGGCCTTGTAGGGATCAATTCTGGGTCCAGTTCTGTTCAATATCTTCATTAGTGATTTAGATGATGGCATAGAGAGTACACTTATAAAGTTTGTAGACAATACCAAGTTGGGAGAAGTTGCAAGTCCTTTGGAGGATAGGATTAAAATTCAAAATGATCTGGACAAACTGGAGAAACAGTCTGAAGTAAACAGGATGAAATTCAATAAGAACAAATGCAAATTACTCCACTTAGGAAGGAGCAATCAGATCCACAGCACAGATGGAGCGGAGCCCCGGAGCGCGGGACGCAGGCCCCGCACGGCAGCACCCCCGGCCCTGGGGGGCCCCCCCCAAGAAAAAAAAAAAAAAAAAGGGCTGGCTGGAATGCCGCCCCTGAAAATGTGCCGCCCCGAGCATGTGCTTGGTTTGCTGGTGCCTGGAGCTGGCCCTGGCGTTGGGAGAGAGCTCTCCCGGTGTCCTAAAAAACCCACCTCCACGAGGGGCGTAGCTTCCAGCGCTGGTGCAATGTCTACGCTGGCGCTTTACAGCGCTGAAATTTGCTGAGCTCGGGGGGGGGTTTCACATCCCTGAGCGAGAAAGTGCTGTAAATTGCCAGTGTAGACAAACCCTAAGAAAAATGGTAAAGCACTAGGAATCAAAAGAGCAGTAAAAAGGCAGACTAAGAAACCACCTCAAACACAACAAATTTCCATTGGCATTTGTGGGTTTAAACTATTTTTTGACTCAGAGACCACAAAAATGACTGGTCCAGAATAGTTAAAATGACACACTGGTCTAAGAAGTGACGATGCGTAAACCTCACAACGTCTTGACAGAGCTGCTGCTTGTGTGTAGTCCTATCTGCTGCATCTAGTTACAGAAGTAAGTGTTCAGTACTAGTTACATCTGCAGAGCCAATGCAGGTTAGAGTGAATTGGATAGTGTTACTTGTGCATCACAGAATTGGTTCCTGTGTTCCAGGCAGGGCTTTGGAGCTGTGCTCCGGCTCCGCTCCAGCTCCAGGCAAAAACCTGCAGCTCCACTGCTCTGGACCTGCTCCGCGCTCCAGCTCCGGGCTCCGCTCCAAAGCCCTGGTTCCAGGGCCAATCAGTTACACCCGTGGTTAATCAGTTGACGGCAATAGGGTTGCTCAGATGACACTGAAAGGAAAATTGGGCCCACAGAATCTCTTATTGATGATCATGCATGACCTAGAAAGAACCCAGCTTGATTTTGCTAGGCTGTATGCAGGGCTGGAGGTTAAAGACTAAAACATCTTTTTACTTAAATTGAGCAAACTGAATACGTACTCAGTGAGACGATAAACATGGATCCATACAGTGTTCCTGTCTTAAAACATAAAATGACCAGGAGTGGATGATGTAGTACTGAAACCTGTGTCTGTTATCCCTTGCTGTGGGAAGAGGTCAGGAGCAGGTGGGAGATTAGGGCACTAAAGATGAATGGAAGCTATTGGGGATGGGGAAGGGAAGGAAACTAAAGGCACAGGAAGAGCGGTTCAGGAAACGGGCCCATTAAAAAAGGGTTTGACAAGGGGAAAACCCATGAGCTCCTGAGGTCTCTTCCAACCCTGATATTCTATGATTCTATGATTCTTTGAGCATTGATTGTATGAAATACTTCAAACCATAGATCAGACAAACGACACTGAAGGGTAATTGTCACAAACTTGTCACCAGAGCCCACTGATGACATTGCAGTTGGGAGTTCGTTATTCCTTCTGTTTAGGGTATCTCTATTTAAGCTGTATACCCAGCAGCAAAACCTCTGAGGCATGTGAATCCTAATAATATATTTAATGTTGTCATAATTTAGTGGCCTTGTCAAGCTGTGGAGTGCTCTAACACTGCTGGGCTCCTACCAGAACAGGAAGTGTGCTTTCAGAGTGATACAGGTAAAGCCCTGGGGAACTCCGGGACCTGCCCCTGAATTTTAGCCCTCTTTAGGGTTACTCAGCCTACTCAAGTTCACAAAACCTCTTAATAGAGACATGGCTTACTTGTGTAAAAACGGATCCGGTTTTAGAGTTAAATACCCATAAGGATGGGTGAGAAACAGATTGGTGAGAGATTGAATCGGTCTGCCTTATAATTACTGAAATTCAGTCGACTTAAATTGTCATGTCCAGGTCTCTCTTTATATTGTACGGTGGTTGTAACAATCACCTGTTGTCATATCTGGGGTTGTCTGAAAGGAAGTAGATGCTGGGAATCGTCTTTCCTTTTGGGGGCCCACATAGATGCGATCTTGTAAAACTAGACTCATGTGTCTGAGTTTCATCACTTTACATATCAGACCTGACCTCACTGTAGTAGATCTCGTTAACAGATCTTTGAGAAAACTAATTTCCATGACAGTTTGTCCTTGGCCCCTATCTGGGTACAAACTTGTATGTTTCCCCCACTGTCACTCACTCACTTCAAACCCCATTGCACTTGAATTCCAGAGCCCAATGCTTGTTCCTTTTGAAATGCTTCACTTCATTCTGCCACGTAACTTTCAGTAACTGAGTCTGGGAGCTGGAGCTGGTCTCCAAGGAGATAGTTGAATAACATGGTTGGCTTAAGTTGCTCTCATTTTGCTTTATATGGGGGAAATTTGTTGTGTTTTTTTTTTTATCTTGCCTGCTGGAAATTGTTTGGTATGTGTGATGTTTTCATGATGTGTTATTTTTTTTTCCCCCACCAGACCTCTCCATTTCTCCTTGCGTTATCTGGGAACAGCAGAGAACTCCTACTGGATTGAATACACCGGAGACGTGGTTGGGCTGTAAGAAGCAGAAGTTGCTCAAGATGTTGGCACTACTCAGACCTAGAATTTTTGGTGGGGATTTCAAAAGAACCATCCTGACAAAACCAAACATTGCCAGCTCGTTGCTTAGATCTCCCTCTCTTCAGCGTTCACATATACAGGTTGGAGACAAGGCTGAACTTACTAAAGCCTTCACACAGAAAGATGTTGTTAGTTTTGCTGACTTAACTGGGGACACAAACCCACTGCATTTGAATGAAGACTATGCAAAGAGAACTAGGTTTGGGAGAACAATTGTACATGGAGTTTTGATCAACGGACTTATTTCTGCAGTTATAGGTACTAAAATGCCTGGCTATGGTTGTGTGTTTCTTTCTCAGGAAATTCACTTCCCAGCTCCCTTGTACATTGGAGAAGAAGTCTTAGCTGCAGCAGAAGTGACGAGACTGAAAAGATCTGTTGCATACATTTCAGTATCATGTACTGTTAGGGAAAGTGAAAAGATTGTTATGGAAGGGATAGTGAAAGTCATGGTGTCAGAAGGTCAGCGCTCGTGACTGCATGGTGCTTTATTCTTTAGTAAAATTCAGAAATATGTGGGGGGTTCACTTGTGTGGTACCTCAAACCTTGGTAAGAGGAAGCCTGCAGAAACACTTTGAAGGGCACAGCTTGCTGTCAATTTTGAGAGCTACTGTGCCTTGTAGGTGAGAGATGTAAAACATCACTTTTGATGGCTTGTAAGGACACACGAAGATCAGTATGATCCATACTTACCTTACATTTATTACCATCGTGTGTAACCAAGCCTATTCTGTTTCCTAGCTCAACTGTCTGTCACCAAAATAAACACCATTGTTTACTGGAACCTTTTACAAAGAAATGTTTACTTCACGTAATGTTCTGGAGTTGGTCAAGAGATTCCTGTCCCCTGACTCGTAAACATGGAGCCAAGATAAGTATCTCAGATAAATAAATAAATATAGTATTCTCTTGGTTCCTTGTTACTATTGCACAATATTTGCCACATTTCACATGTCTAATATATTGAGTTTTGAACTCTTGTTCGGTTTGAGGTTCTAGATATGGCAAAGGGCCAGATCTCTCTCTCACCCCTTACTTCTATGAATTCAATGAAGACCAAGGGACTACGTAGGTGAATAAAGCAAGCAGCATTGGGTTCATATTAACACATGCACATGTCATCCTCTCCCCTGACTTACAAGAATAAAAAGCTTTTTATTCAAACATTGCCTTTATTAGGGTAGCTCTGATGTTTCTTTCACAAATTAAGGCATTGTTCCACTTAATTTTCAAGTGAAAGAACTCATTTGATTTGAGGCTATCATTAGGCCATACAAAAGTGGTCTGTGTAAAGGTCTTGGATAACCTCCTACCACTGCTAAACTACAAACTACATGTCATGTGGCAACCTGTCACAACTAGAGGAACTCTTAAAACTAAATTATAAGGGAACTTTACAGACATGTGACTACACATGGTAGCTTTATGAGCTAAACCCTTTATAGTCCAGAATTGCTTATTGTGTGATCAAAATTGGGCCTTGATCTGCTTTGGAAAGAGGGTAGATAGAAGGAATTGTTTTTAGTAGGTGTTCTTTCAGACAACACACGGAGACAAATGTGCATGAGCGAGACAGGCAGAGTTTGATCAGATCAGAATAAATGAGGTGGCTGCTGTAACCTTAAATTTCCCTGACAAGGTAGTTATCTGCCCCCTGGTACCATAGTGTTTGAGCAGCCTCTTAAACTTGAATGTATTTATGCTCTCAACAGCCCTGTGAGGTAGGGAAGTGCTATGATCCCCATTTTTCAGATGGGGAAGGAAGGCCCAAAGAGACCAGGGGACAGATTTTTAAAGGTATTTAGACATCTAAAGCTGCAGCTAAGCACCTAGTGGGGTTTTCCATAGTGCCTAGGCACCTATCATATTTTGATGTGTAATACCTTTAAAATACTGGCTGTGATGTGCGAAAGGTCATATGGGACATTTGCAGGGAATTAAACCTGGGGTCTCCAAAGTCCCATGCTAACCCCAAACCCTGGGCTGTCCTAAGTAGCGAAGTCTGACACCATTCTCAGAGCTGCAGGAATCACAGAACTGGAGGGGATCTCAAGAAGTCATCTGCACTCAAGGCAGGACGAAGTATTATCTATACACTGTAAGCCGAGCAATGTGCTATGGATCTGATGGCAGAGTTTGGCTCATAACCTACTGTGTGGATACAATGGATAGTCAAAGTACACTAGTTGACTTCTGCTTTAGTAGCTGTAGTTCCTTTTCTTTCTTAAAGTTAGTCTCATTCCAGGTCTGTTTATGATATCTATATATTCTAAATCTCTAGGCATGCTTACATTAAGAATGATACAGTGTGAATAACAGAACTGCCAGCCAGAATTAGGGGGAGAGACAAACAAAGCAAACATCTATTCTTAGACCTTGGGCTTTGGACTCTGTGTGAGCTTGTTGGACCAAGGGAACAATTGCCAGAATCAAGACCTTTCTACTGACCAAGCCTACGTCACACTATACAAATCTGGGGTCTGTCAGCTTGCGTGTAGCAACTGTCTTCTGTGACGGTGTGGTAGCCTTTAGACTTGTCCCATAAAGGGCTTTATAGATCAAAATTACAGTAGATTTTTTTAAACACACAATAAGTCAATGTAGCCTTTCAAGCTGAAGCAAATCTTTGATCTATACTTCTGAGTTTTAGATTTAAAACTCAAAAGAATGGTCATGTTTAAACAGTACAATTCTGTGTTCAAATGGCAATCGACTGAAAAATTGGTGACTGCAAAATGTAGTGGTAGTTTAAGGACAGCAAGAACCCTCAATGTACATCTGGTTCTTTTAAAAGTTTTTAAAGGTATCCAAGACACTTTAAACTGCACCCTAGAGACAATATTGTGACCAAGGTACGAGTAAGAGGTAGCTGCACAATCAGTGACTTTATAAGATGAAACAAAAAGTAAAATAAGAGTTTGTTTGTTTGAAGGCAAGTAATTTCATGACTTTCAAGCAGATCTCGGTTTCAACTGCTGTTGATGCAACTAAAAAGAAAATGGCAGGAAGCAGAAGGAAGAGTTCTCACTGTTCAGGAGCTAGAGAAAAAGTAGGTATCTTCTTGGCTGTGAAACTTGCCACTGAGTTAATAGCGTACATAAAAATAGCCCAAAGGTCCATCTAGCCCAGTATCCTGTCTTCCGACAGTGGCCAGTGCCAGGTGTCCCAGAGGGAATGAACAGAACAGGGAATCATCCATCCCCTGTCGCCCATTCCCAGCTCCTGGCAAACAGAGGCTAGGGACAAAATTCCTGCCCATCTTGGCTAATAGCCATTGAGGGACCTACCCTCCATGAATTTATCTAGTTATTTTTTGAACCCTATTATGGACTTGGCCTTCACAACATCCTCTGGCGAGGAGTTCCACAGGTTGACTGTGCGTTGTGTAAAGAAATACTTCCTTTTATTTGTTTTAAACCTGCTGACTATTAATTTCATTTGGTGACCCCTAGTTCTTGTGTTATGAGAAGTAATAAAGAAGTCAAATCTCAAACCCTGCTGATTATTCTCCCGTGACTTTTTTAAACTTCTCTATAACACACTTTTATTTTTGTCTTGTGACAGATTGTCATCTCTGGTGATCTGTTTGAAAACAAGAGACAATTAAGTTAAAAAGAGAAGAGGGCTCATCAACCAGCTGGTAGTTCTTCCTGTGCGCTCCACTCAAGCAATAATTAGTACTCTATATCAGCATTGTTTTGCATCAGATCTTTTTAATAGCCCTTTCAGCTTCTGTGTATAGCTCAGATACATAAGCATATTCTGAGAATGCTTAAAATAAAATTGGTAGCTGATAATGTTGACACTGAAGCTTGTAACTGACAGTGTAGCTCCTGATAGCATCACATTCAGCTCCTCCAACTCCTTTCGTCATGGTGGTCTTGCTTCAGAGCTTAAGGGAGTCTGGGGGCACTGACAACAATTACAACTCACCCTCTCTGCTGTGGAGAAGAGCTTCAAAATGAGGCTTTCAACAATAATGACTTTGATAACCTAACTTTTAAGTGTTGCTTATTTCAGTCATATAAATAAGCTGTGCTTACTAGGGTTGGTCTATACTTAAAAGTTAGTTCAACATAGCTACAGCAGTCAGGGTGTGTGAAAAATACACACCCTTGACTGACAGAGCTATGCCAACCAAACCCTCAGTGTAAATGCAGCTATGCTGATGGAAGAACACTTTTGCTGATGTAATTGACTTTGTTCAGAGAGGTGATGTTTCTAAACACGTGGAAAAAACCCTTCCATTGGTGTAGGCTGCATCTAAACTATGGGGTTATGACACCTTAGCTACATGGACATAGCTAAGCCAATGTAGTCTCTGTAGTATAGATACAGACTATGCTCTGGAAAACCAGTGCAGACTAAAAATCATTCATATTATGGGGTTGCTGGGAGGAAATACTGCCAGAGCTCCCAGGCCTTTAAAAGTAAATGAAAATCCAGATTAATTATGGTACATATGGGGAGGCCTTAAAGAACTCCCAACAGGAGAATACAGAGAAAGCACTACTTTCATTGCTGCATTATCTGACACCAGAGATGCGGAAAGAATTCTGGTGGTAGCTCCAGACAGAAGTCTGCTCTACAAAGGATTTTGATAGTCCCAGACCTCCACTAGGCAATACTGTTGCTATGGAAAGAATTTACAGTAATTCAGACAGACTTCACACATAAGGCTATGTTCTGCAAAAGTGGAAGATTTGTACAATTGAGGGTCCTGTGTTATTTCAAGGATGTTCTTTTGGCAAACAAACTCCTGGAGAAAATCAAACTAAACAACTGATGGCAAAGTTGAGTTCAAATTGGCTATTTCATTCTCTGTGGAGTAGCTGTATGAAGTCTTGTGTTTGAAAAAAAAGCTTCCTGTTTTTTTCCGTCATTGAGACCATAACTTCTGTGATAGCTCAATGTGCAAATGCTCTAATTTTCTTATGGCACTGTAGGTGAATCATTATTAAACTTCCATATAATCCAATGTAGTGCCAGACAGCTCGCGTTCCCTTAATCAGTGTTTGTACTTCAGCAAAGTGATTTATAGCTGACAAATACTGATTGATCATCTTATTTCTCAGGTAGGTGGGTAATGATGTATATCAGGATCATAGAATCACAGAACTGGAAGGGACCTCGAGAGGTCATCTAGTCTAGTCCCCTGCACTAGTAGCAGGACTAAGTATTATCTAGACCATTCCTGACAGGTGTTTGTCTAACCTGTTCTTAAAAATCCCCAAAGATGGAGATTCCACCGCCTCTCTAGGCAAATTATTCTAGTGCTTAACCACCCTGACAGGAAATTTTTCCTAATGTCTCCCTTGCTGCAATTTAAGCCCATTGCTTCTTGTTCTATCCTCAGAGGTTAAGAAAAACAATTTTTCTTCCTCCTCTTTGTACCAACCTTTTACGTACTTGAAAACTGTTATGTTCCCCCCCCCCTTCTCTTTTCCAGACTAAACAAATCCAATTTTTTCAATCTTTCCTCATAGGTCATGTTTTCTAGACTTTTAATAATTTTTGCCGCTTTTCTCTGGACTCTCTCCAATTTGTTTACATCCTTCCTGAAATGTGGCACCCAGAACTGGACACAACACTCCAGTTGAGGCCTAATCAACGCACAGAAGAGCGGAAGAATTACTTCTCGTGTCTTACTTACAACACTCCTGCTAATACATCCCAGAAGGATGTTCGCTTTTTTTGAGGTCCGCATCTAGTACTGTTTTACTCTAAATGCTCATTACACTCATTCTATAACAGTAAAATTCATCTCAGTGCAGAGGGACAGAACAAGACCTGTGCACATCTAAGCCTTGTTTTTAAGGTCTTATGTGGGACTTAAGTGGTGCATAGGTTTTGGCCTGACCAGCTGCACAGGACTGAATTTACTGTATATGCATAAAGAGATCTTCCTCTGAGTATATTAGAGATGTTCAATAATTTTATTCTTTCCTGCTTCTGGCTCTTTGTTTCCCTACCGTGCTCACCCACGCAAAAAAAAAAAAACCACATCCCAAAGTAGTGGAGGAGCTGTTTTGATAGTGGATTCATGAGAGCTCCCCCCTCCCCGCCAAGATTTCAAATAACTTGTGTGTAAACATTACTGTTATCCTCTAGCCATGATTATTTAACCTATTTCAGTGACAAGTAAATACCAATGGCAAAGTAAATACCAATGGCAAAGGACAACTGCTGTAAGTTTAACCCGCAGCCGTGCTGAGGGGAAGGATGCTGATACACACTGCGTGATTAATTAGCAGGATTTCCTCACATGATCGACTTCATCACTTCCAGTTGGTATTGCTGCAATAGGCTATTTCCCAAATGTCCTCACTACCTTTGTCCTTTGTACCTTTGTATATAGTGCTGATCACAATCAGCCTCTTTGCTAAGATGGTGAGAGTAAATTATTGGTCTAGAGATGAGGTTTGAAGGTATGAAGAAGTAAAATGCATATTGTCTTACAAAATCTAATTGTAAACAAACAAATGACATTCAATGGTGGAATTTGTCTATTAGAACTGGAGGGAGGTGGGTTAGGGAAGGTATCAATAGAGGGCCTGTTTGTCTCCAGCCTTGTTTCTTGCCTATTGTCCATAGTGTTTAGGTAGCCTTTTACACCCATGTCCAGGGCCGCCGAGAGCGGGTTCGGGCCCCAGTGAACATTTTTTTTCGGGCTCCCCAGCAAGGGCGGCCCGGCTAAACAGGGCCGACGAGAGGCAGGGGGAAGCCGGGCCCAGAATTTTTTCGGGCCCCCCAGCAAGGGTGGACCGGCTAAACAGGGCTGACAAGGGGGGGGGAACCGGGACCGGAATTTTTTCGGGCCCCCCAGCAAGGGCGGACCGGCTAAACAGGGCCGACGAGGGGGGAGGGGGGGAGAGCCGGGCCCCCTTCCAGACTGCTGGGCCCCGGTAATTTGTACCGACTCCCCCCTCCGCCCCGTCGGCCCTGCCCATGTCATGCAGGTATAAATGACTAGGCAAGGTGCAAAGCAGTAGCGAATCAGGGCCTTAAGGTTTTGTCTATCCTAGATGAATTTATATTGCTAAACATTGTTTGCTCATCCTGAGTTGATTGAAATGTGCCTTGGGTCCAGACCCACCAGGCCTTTGGTTGGTTACTAGTGGTGCTAAGCAATGTTTCAAACAGATTAGGCTTTTGGGGAGTAAAGAACAACTGAGCCTGAATCATTCTAGCCTCCATTGCTTCTTTGCCAGCGTGATTAGAGATGCTATCATGAACCTTTAAAAATTACCTAGCAGCACTGGAGCAATGGAGAGTATCAGGAGCAGAACTACCAGCTGGTGAATCTTGTATAGTTTGCTGGCCAAAAGTCCTCCGTCCCTGACCATTACGCTATCAATGCCTTCCATAGTATCTCCCACCTCCTTGGAAATACACTTATTCACAATTAATATAATTCATTTTGGGAACTATCACCAACCTCAGAAAGTTTTTTATTTTTCACTGTATAAATGCTTCTCCCCAGGCAGTTTAGCAAAACCCCCATGATGGTAAAATATTCTAAAGTATAAATTGTCCAGATGTGTTTGTGTATATTGTGAAGTGAATGGTGTTTTGTCCTTACAAAGCCACATTGTAATGCAAAGGTAAACAAAAGGAGTTTAACAAAGGAGCAAGGGCTGTAATCTGGCTCCTTGAAACTGGAGGAGGGCGGATGGGGGCAGGTGGGAGTGGACAAGGACTTTTTTGTATTCAGTGTGATCTCATCTCAGGAAAAATGTTGAAGCTGCTTCATCTCTGAGGCACTGAGTTTACCCTGGCCACTCCTGGCACAGAACCAGCACTGACTGCACATGACTTTCAGTTTCTTTTTCTCAGTTTGAGGTGCTTCACTTGGTTTCTTTTCTGTTATTACATTGGGCCTAACACAGTCAGTTGCTGAGCCTCCTTAACTCCCAGTGAGGAGGAGTCAAGTACACTCAGGCCCCCTCAGGATCAGGCCTTCTCTGAATAACCTTGGGGAAGATTTTCAAAGGCACCCAACTCCAAGTCTCCTTTTGACTTTAATTCCTTTTCCTTCTGCCTCCCTTGGTGTGCAGTTCTGTGTCCATTTGATATAATGGGTCAAGTTTGGGGGGGTTGTTGGGTAAGAGCAGTGGCACTGGAACAATTTTTATAGTGGGGGTGCTGAAAGCCATTGAACAAAACTGTAAACCAGGGGTGGGCAACCTTTCAGAAGTGCTGTGCCGAGTCTCCATTTATTCACTCTAATTTAAGGTTTTGCTTGCCAGTAATACATTTTAATGTTTTTAGAAGGTCTTTCTATAAGTCTATATTATATAAATAAACTATTGTTGTATTTAAAGTAAATAAGGTTTTAAAAATATTTAAGAAGCTTCATTTATAATAAGATAAAAATGCAGATCTTATCAGTATAGTGTGATCCTTGCCCTTGCTTTTCCTTGCTGAGTTTTCCAATGTGGGTCACAGCAGGGAGTGGTTGAAGAGCACAGGGCCGAGGCCAGGAGCAGAGCCCCGGGCTGGCGGCCGGAACCCCAGACCGGCAGCAGGCTGAGCGGGGCCGGAGGTCTGGACCCCGGCTGGCAGGGGGGCTGGTGTCCGGAACCACAGACCGGCAGCGGGCTGAGCTGCTCAGCCCGCTGCCGGCCCCGCTCAGTCCACTGCTGGTCTGGGGTTCCGGCAGGGGTAAAAGTAACTTAAATTTCTTACAGGTACTGTCGTATTACAACCCCCCTCGGGGGGGAGGAGCTCAGGGGCTGGGATGTGTGTAGGGGAGCACTCAGAGCAGGGGGTTGGGGTGAGGGGGGATCAGGGCAGGGGGTGGGGATGTGGATGGTGCAGGAGTCAAGGCTGGGAGCATGGGGGGTGTAGGAGTCAGGGTTGGGTGGCGTGAGGGGCTCAGGGCAGGAGGTTGGGGGGGGGTGCAGGGGGAAGTCCCGGGGGGACGGGGACTTGGGGCTGGCCTGGGACTGTCCCGGTTGCGGCCGGGTTACCTGGATGGTGGATGGGTCCCTGCCCCACGCTGATCCTGTTCCTGCCAAGGGAGCTGTGGGCCAGCTGTGTGGGGGCACTACATCTGCAGGCAAATGGGGGGCGGCGGCAGAAGACCAGGGCTGGCTCCAGGCACCAGCCCAGCAAGCAGGTGCTTGGGGTGGCCAACGGAGGGGGGGCACGTCCGGCTCTTCGGCGGCGGGTCCCACACTCCCTCTCGGAGCGAAGAACCAGCCGCTGAATTGCTGCCGTAGAACGAAGCGGCGGTAGAGCTGCCGCAGATAGCGATCGCGACTTTTTTTCTTTTTGTGCTGCTTGCGGCGGCAAAAACCCTGGAGCCAGCCCTGCAGCAGACCCTCTGGCCTGCCACTCCCTTCCCCCCAGGGGCTGCAGGGACGGCACGTGCCTGCAGTGCCCTGGTGTCCAGCCACAGTGGCGTGAGAGGGGCAGCAGGACAGGCTGGGACGCGGACACCTCCATCTCCACCGCGTCTCCCGCCGGCCCCTTTCACTTGCCTGACTGCCTGCTGCTTCGTCCGGCGCACGGGGCCGCCAGTGCCAGCCTGCAGGAGAGTTCCGGCAGCCAGCGGGCCCCTGCAGCTGGGAGCGGGCCACGCGCTGCGCCTCCACCCGCAGCGGAGCGTCCCAGCATCAGCCGGCTGGGTTCCGGCTGGGTTTCGGTTCCGGCTGCTGGCCCCTTGCCAGCCGGGGTCTCAGCCGCCGGCCTGCTCAGCTCGCTGCCAGCCTGGGGTTCCGTTCACCCAGGCTGGCGGCCGGGACTTCGGCGTGCCATTAAAAATCGGCTCGCGTGCCACCTTTGGCACGCGTGCTGTAGGTTGCCGACCCTGCTGTAAACCCTGGATATGTTGGAAACCACTTCAAGCTAGGCAGTGCCGCTGCACCCCCAGCATTCCTAGTTCCAGCACTCCTGGGTAAGAAACAGTGGGTAGCAGTTTGGGGCAGTTACCAAATCTAAATCCAGATGCTGATAGCCATAAACTGTAGGGACTCAGGGAGCAAAATAGGCGTCTCTGAAGCAAGGGTAATGGAGGGCCCTGGGCATGGGATGAAGTGGGCTTGTTCCCTGTGGATCTGGGGTTATAAATAGCAGGAAGAGAGGGGACCATTGCTGGGGTCAAGTTGGACAATGGAGAGAGTAGGAAGGGAACAGTGCTGCTTCAAGTAATAGCAGGATGGTGATTATTCTAAGACTATGAAGAAAGCAATAACTCTGCAGCCACACCTATTCATCTGGTTTTAAATAAGATTGTAAACTCTTGGGAAGAGGGATGGATCATGTCCCTCTCTGTGTTTGTACAGTGCCTGGCAGAATGGGGTCCAAATCCTAAGTGGAACTTTTGAGTGCTACTGAAATCAAATCATAAATAATTTTGATGCAGCACCCTACTTAAGGTGGGGTAGTTCAGTTTGGAGCTTTAAACTGTTATAAGAAATCTCACTGCGATGGCAAAAAACAAAACTCAGAATATAAACTCTGAGTGCAGTTTGGATTTGTTTGTGGTAGTTTGATTAAAAATAATTTGTTACAGAAAGAATAAATAGAATTAAAAAAAAACAACAACAACAACCCACCCCTTCTAGCAACTTTTCCCTGGATTGTGTCACTTTTCTTTGTAACCCTTTTGCAAAAAAATCTGCAACATTTTGGAACCTGTCTTTTCTCCACAGAGTTGCTCCTCATGTGCTGATTCCTACAAAAGCAGTTCTACACAGGTCAATTACCTCAATAGTGTTAAGGCAGAATAATTTACGAAATGCATGGAATAGGTGCCAGCTAGGTGTGCTGATCTGTTGCTCTCCTAGCACATGCTATCACTGCTCAGGACCCAGGGTAGAGTGCAAGTTGTATGCAATCAGGTGCATACTGGGGTACCTGCTGGAGATGGAAGTGGAAGCAGTATGGAGTGAGTTGTAACCAAGGTGAAGGTAGAAAGGAGTGAGTCTATCCCCTTAATTTAGTTCCATGTTATCATAGTTTTGGGTGGCTAGAGCATGGCCTGTCACAACCTTGCCTGCCAGTGAGCAGAGTTTTTATTTTGCTATAATGTGAGTGAGGCTGTGGGGCCCCTCAGTGCAGAGTGGGGTCCAGGCCCAAGGCTTCTGGGGACCCAGGCCAGGGGGCCCTGTGTGGAGCTGCAGCCCCTGGCTGGGGGCCTAGGTGTGCAGAAACAGGGGTCCTGGCAGGGTGTGAGGGGCCTGCCCAGGGCTGTGGATGTGGGTCTCCTGGCTGGGAGTGGTGGGGCCCCAGAGGGATGGCCCCTGGCTGCCTGAGGTGAGCACCCCCAATCGCCCGAGCTGTGAATCTCCTGGCTGGGTATGTAAGGGGCCCCAAGGTGAGCCCCCTCCGCCCCGGGCTGTGGTGGGTCTCCTGGCTGGGTGTGTCAGGGGCCCAAGGTGAGTGTCCCGGCCTGGGTTGTGGTGGGTCTCCTGGCTGGGTGTAGCAGGGGCCCCTGAGGTGAGCCCCCCCCAGGCTGTCAGTCTCCTGGCTGGGTGTAGCGGGGGCCTCTGAGGTGAGCCCCCCCGGGCTGTCAGTCTCCTGGCTGGGTGTAGCGGGTGCCTGTGAGGTGAGCCCCCCCCCCCC
>NW_020664440.1:447631-466742 GCF_002925995.2 Terrapene triunguis
CCAGGGGAAGTGGGGAGTGACCCCTGGGGTATTGGGGTTGGGTGGGAACAAGCCCCAGGGCAGCTCGCTGTGTGGATCTGGTGGCTCTGTAGCAGGGTTTTGCCTCCTGCCTTTCTACAGTAAGCTCCGTACAGGGCAGGGTGACGGAGCGGCTCCGGAAATGGACAGGACTACTCCGGTGCCTCTCCCTTCGGGGGAGGGCACTGGTACTCAATAAACTAGTCCTGTCCATGCTCTGGTTCCGTCTCAACACCCTGGTCCCGGCCCCGGGCTTCCTGGCCGACCTCCGGAGGGTGATTCTGGAGTTCTTTTGGCCAGGACTGCACTGGGTCTCTGTGGGGGTCCTCCATCTGCCCCTGGAGGAGGGAGGGCAGGGCCTGAAGTGCCTCCGCACTCAGGTCCATGTCTTCCGCCTCCAGGCCCTGCAGAGGCTCCTTTATGGTGCAGGTAGTCCGGCGTGGAGAGTACTGGCGCACGCCTTCCTGCGCCGCTTCCGAGGGCTCCGATACCACCGGCAGCTCTTTTATCTCGATCTGAGAGGTCTTCCGCGAGACCTCTCCGGGCTGCCGGTCTTCTACCCGGACCTCCTGTGGACCTGGAAACTGTTCTCAGCGACCAGGTCCGTGGCGGCCACCGGGGGGTCAGATCTCCTCGTGGAGCCCCTGCTACACAACCCCCAGCTTCGTGTGCAGGTGGCAGAAGTCACTAGAGTCGGAGACCTCCTGGACTATGACCGGGGAGTCTGGCTGGATCCCCTGACGCTCACTCGGTGCATGGGGCTCTCCAGGCCTTGTACTCCCCGCCGCGTACTTCAGGAGGTGAGGGCCGCTTTGCCGCCCGCTGCTCGGGTCTACCTCGACCAGGTCCTGCGTGAGGGCACACCCCGCCCACCCTCCACCCTTGGTCCTCCGGACCTTTTTATCGGGCCCCTGCCCCGTGGACCCAACCGGCCTCCCCACCCCTTCTCCGTGAGCCGGCTGCACGACTTGCAGCCGGTTCATTTCCTGACCGCACCAAGGAAACATCTATACACGCTCATGCTCCACACTCTTCACTTCCTCACCCTCGTGTCCCGCCCCGATACGAAGTGGCGGGACCTCCTGCCACCTGTCGAGGGTGAGAAGCCCCGGTGGGCCAGCCTCTATTCCACCCTGGTCCCGAGGCCCGCCGGGGATGTCAGTTGGCGGCTCCTTCATGGGGCCGTGAGCACGGGCGTGTACTTGGCGCGGTTTACTCCTATCCCTGACACCTGTCCTTTCTGCGGCGTGAGGGGGACCCTGGCTCACGTTTACTTAGAGTGTGCCAGGTTGCAGCCCCTACACCGGCTCCTCACCGACATTATGTTGCGTTTTTGGTTACACTTTTCCCCTCACCTTCTCATTTATGCACTCCCTATCTGTGGCCCCACAAAGTCACGGGACCTCCTGGTCAACTTCCTCTTGGCCCTGGCTAAACAGGCCATCTATAAAACCAGGGAGAGGAGGTTGGCCGATGGAGGTTCCCTGTGACTGTGGGGCCTGTTTCCGATCCTCTGTCCGTTCACGTATCCGGACAGAGTTCCTCTGGGTGGCGTCCACTGGTTCCCTTGACACCTTTGAGGAGCAGTGGGCGCTGTCCGGGGTTCTCTGCTCGGTGTCCCCGTCAGGTTCCCTTCTTTTGACCCTTTAATCGCACTCCTGTCCCTGTTTTTACATTAGTTGTCCTCCGTAATCATTTGGGTTTTAGGTCCTGTGGGTCCTCCACTTAGGCTGGGGGGTGGGGATCCTTTAGCAGTGGGCGGGCTTTGCCCGCCCACTTCCCGGAACCCAATAGGTACAGTAAGCTCCGCGCTGTGCAGTCCCTTCGCTTCCTCTCTCCTCAATGGATTTGCTCTATGCCATGTGCCATACCTGTACTTGTTGTTTGTTGTTGGTTATTTGTATTGTGCTGGTCAATAAAATCACAGTGTAAAAACACCATCTTCTTCGGGCTTGTACACACTACCACTTATGTTGGTACAACTGGTGTCACTCCGGTGTGAATAAGCCATCCCCCTGAGCAATGTACGGTACATTGACTTAAGCACCGGTGTGGACAGCACTTCTGCTGACATAGCCACCGCCTCTCATTGAGGTGGTTTTATTATGGCGATGAGAGAGAGCTCTGTCCCATTGGCACGTCTTCACCAGATGAACTACAGCGGCACCAATCAGGGCCGGCTCCAACGTTTTTGCTGCCCCAAGTGGTGAGGGGAAAAAAAGCCGCAATCGGCGGCACTTCGGCAGCAGCTCTACCGCCACCGCTTCATTCTTCGGCGGCAAGTCCTTCCCTCCAAGAGGGACTGAGGGACTTGCCGCCAAAGAGCCGGGCGTGCTGCCCCTTTCCATTGGCCGCCCCAAGCATCTGCTTGCTGCGCTGGTGCCTGGAGCCGGCCCTGGCACCAATGCAGCTGCGCCGCTGTAGCACTTCTAGTGTAGACTAGCCTTTACCCAGGCCATCTCCCACTGCATCTGCACAGTTATGCCTGCTTACTCTAGTGCCAAAGTAAGCTTTTAACATTTCTTTGCTTACGTTAGCCTTGCTGATACATCACAATGATGGGAGTGGAGCTGGGTTCTAATGTAAGTGACAACATATGGTTAAATTCTGTCCACAGTTCCATCTGTGCAAGTCCAGTGAAGATGAGGCTGCGCAGGTGTAACTGGGGGCAGAATGTAGCACTCTGATTATGATGCTTAGCCAGAAAGAACCCAGTTTGACTTTCAGCTGCCAGGCTCATTTTCCTGTGATGTATTTACACCTGACACCATTTTCTTAAAAACTGAGCAGACTTGGTCTGGGGTCATTGATACCCAACAACAATGGAATTCCGTAATGCTATTTTTGTAGGCCTGTTCTTGGAGTATAACTGCACTTTTAAAAACTGTGTTTACCATGGTATTATCAAGCAGTACCATGGTACAGAATCAGAGAAAAGGAGACCTGTATGGTATCACATGTTTCAGAGCTTTACCCACTTAGCAGGGAACGGGGATGCAAGAGATGAGGCCAGGTGTACTTCCACAGCAGCAGGTGCATTGGTAAGAGACTTGTTTTGAACATTGGTAAGAGACTTCAGCCTTACTCACTGTTTAGATGCACGCATATCATGGCAGCAGGCTTCTGACTTATTCCTTGTGTCTGGTGAACGTGAGTTTAGAAGTCATGACTAGTGGTTCACAAGGCCAGGGCTCTAAATTCTGAGCTGTGTTCAAACTTGCATTATAACCAAAGGTATTTTAGGTATACTTTCTGACAAACCTTTTACCTGTCTTCGTAAACTGAGATGTGTAAGCGTGTTTAGTTGCATGAGAGATTATGTAATTTGTTTCCCTGTGCTACCAAGCCAGATCCCAGTTTCATTGTGGGTGATTTTCCCCCTCCCCCCATTTAACTGTTTTCAACACCATTTATTACAATCCCTTACAAGTACAAAGATAACAATAGCTTTTTGTGTCTTTTCTTTTGGTTTGTTTGTGGTGGTGGCTTTTTTGTTTGTTTTGTTTTGTTGATTCTCTAGCAGGAATTTAATTTAAAAAAACACCAAGAGTTCTGTTGTACAGAAAGCACTCAAAAGCAGTTTTCGATCCCAAATACTCGGTGTGATGTGACTTCCATGTGTGGGATTTCAGTAGCAAGTACTGTGACCCTTTGATCATTTGTCTTTGTACTTCCGTTTTGTTAATTCACATTGGGGAAGATTCTAATAGTAATTCTGCTCTTCACTAGAAATGCACAAAAGATCAGAATGCAGTAGCACTGTGCTTTTGATTTAAAAGCTGTTTGGGGTGCATGTATTTCTAAGAGCTTTTATGGTAGAAGCACTGTCGTTAAGAATTAAAATAAAATGGTCTTGAGGTGTGCATAGTACAGATAGCTTACATAGAGGCAGTGTGGGGTAATGGCTGAAACAAAATAGCGGGTCCCGCAGCAGTCTGGATTTCCTATTTGACATAAAGCTACTACCCTGTCATCTCGCATATCTGACCTTATCCCCTTGTTTCTGAGCTAGGAAACTGGGTGAGAGCAAGAAGTAATTGATATATAGTGCATCTGATTTGAACTTTTATGGGGGAAATTAAATTACAGTAACAGATCCCAAGTGTAGCGGCAGGATTCCCTCCAAGAAGAGGCACTTGCAACTATTCCTCCCCCAAGATGTCTTGACGGAGGAATAGTTGCATTTTACTGTATTCCTGATATAATGAAGACACAGGGTGGTGGTTATGTTTTATTAATAGGAAGACTAAGTGAAACTGAATGGAAAATACTGAATGAAATAGGAAGACTAAATGAAAACCCCTTCAGGCTTTCCAAGAAAAGGCCCCAACAGGAAGAAATACTCGCTATAAATGTGTTTATCCTCTACAAATACATGGAGAGCAGAATCTTCATAAATTAGCATTGCCCTATAGTAGATACGAAAAGGGGGCTATAAATAAACCTGTTGTTCATTTGCCAGTGATATATTCTATCCATAATTTAAGGGGATGTGGCCACATTAAAAATATTAAACAACAATTAAAATCCTTATCTGTGATACTGATGGCATCTAAGATTATTAAAGCAGAAAATTTGAAAAATTAGGTGTTTTTTTTTTTTTTTTTTTTAAATCTTGCATCTGTTGGTTTGAACAGTGAAAATAGTTTCCTCTTTTGAGTCTGAAACTACTAAGTCACCTAGTGTTGTAATAGTTGGGCTGCAAATGCTGTGGAGATTGCTTAAAAACTTTCCATTGGATTTATCAAAAATGAAACACCCTCTTCCATAGCTCTTACAAACCAAGATCTGGGTCCAGATTTGATTTAATGTTGTTGCTTTCATATGACATCCAGGCTAGGAATACTCTGTAAAGTTGTTATAGGCTCCAGAAATGGTCCGAGTTTTGAATAAACCAGTGACCTATAAGATAAAGGTGATGAATTGCAGGGAAAAAAATCTCTAAACCTGGTAAGATACAAAGTGCAAGACAAAAACTAGTGATGGGGAAACTTAAAATGGATTCTTCTAGTGGATTAGCCCGCTTCTGTTAAATTAGGTCAAGTACAACAGTTTGGATAGTATGACATTAAAATATTGGGGAAATGTAAATTTAATGGCATTGAATAGAATTCTACATTTGGCACCAGACTGATTCCTATTTCTTGTAGATGAGGAGGAAACTTCAGCATGAATATACACTATGTATGTTTGATTTAGTCAGAAACCGAAGCGGGAATGAAATTGGTCTTTGAAATGTTCGGACAAAAGTTTGCACTTCATGGTAATAAATGTAACTCTCTCACTTGACCGAGAACACACACAAACATCTTAAACTTGTACCAAGTGGTGTTGTCTGTCAGAAAAATGGCTATAAAATCACTATAAAAGTTACACTCCCTCAGCAGACTGGCTCCCCATGTGTCCTAGGATCTTTTGAGTAGATACAGTTCAATGTCAGGAGCCAGTACATATATAGGGTTCTATTCAGCTTCATGCTGCAGCAACAAAATTGTCATCTGACTTTTTTGATTTTTGACTCTTGATTGCTAGTGAAGACTGAGGAGACAGCACCTGTCTCTCAAACAAAAACAAACCAAAAAAGAACTTGATTTTTTTTTCTTCAAGTTTCTACACTGAAACAAAAAATCACAGTACATATATATGTACATCGTTTTGCTTGTGGATTGATAGCACTTGATCTGGAAGTCCTTAAGTGAGAATATATAGAACACCATGATCTAACTTTTAGAGAGCTCTTTTTCTGATTAAACACAATGTAAAAATTCTAGGATTTCTTAGCATGTATAATTGGACATAGCTCATTCCATGTATCAATATTTACCATGTATATACTCTTTAATTTTGAACATCAAATCAATTTGTATTTCATATAAATTTCAATGGCACTTCATATAACCCTCTGGGTATAAGGCCTGATCCTGCAACTGGATTTGATTTCATCGGGGCTTTTTAAATTCTATTCTGTATAGGTTCTTATACCACTCTCATCACTGTAGTATCTGAGTCTCTTCTAATAGTGCATTAACCAGTGTGACTAACATGTCACATAGCTTCTTGTGAACATAGTGGTCCAGTTGCAAGATCTGCTCTTAGCAAGTCAGACAATACTAGTGTACCAAGAATGGATCTAATTTCTTTAGCAGGCAAAAGTCTTCCTGCCCTTGAATTTCCTTTCAGTTGGATCAGAATCGTGTCCAATGTGTTTTAAGGTAAAGTACTTGTAAAAGAGGCCTAATAACAAGATATCGTGTTCTGACAGCAGAGGCCTTTTCAGCAGAAAGGCTTTAATGCATTTCAGCTATTTAGACGTCTAGTGTTTTTACATGTCCATCTGTAGATGAGAACTTGTTTCTATCATTTTGCTTTTTAAGCCTTAAATGGGAAACTAGTCTCTTTCGTGATATTCTCTGCAGATCCCTGCTGCAGGAGTTGCATGCCTGGACCTGCGAGCTGCAGAACTATTTAAAGTAGTAAAACCATTAGGGGGGTGTGTGCATGTCCTCTCTGGAATCAATTCTTTCCCTGCTTGGTGTATTGTACATTGAAATTACAACAGTGAAGTGGAATTTGCCATTCCATTAGTCTGCTGCTTTAAGGTAGCCCAGAAGTTAAAAGCTGAATTAATTCTTCAAAATATATTTTGAAAGCTTCTCTTGTTTGAGTAATGATTAATGGGGACACTGTTTTTAAACATGTAATCATCCCTTTAGTTCATTTTAATTATTCAGATTTTTTAATCTGTCTCTCTAGATCATTATCTAGTATAAAACCACACTACATTTTTCTAAAGCTATAACTTTAGGAAAGGAGAGAATCTCGGTTGTTTAGAAACTCTTGTAGATCCTTGTGCCATTAATTTGCAATGAATTCAGCTTCTTCTCTAACATTTTCTTTTGCTTTGAAACACACAATGGAATCAGCATTAAAGGTGACCAGTAACTAAAAAAAACTGAGTTGTGTGTGTTTTGAAGAAAACCTCAAACACAGCCCAACCTAGTTTTGTAAAGTACAGTCATAGCTTAAAAGACAAGATACCTGACTGTTGAACACACAGCTTATTTTAGTGATATCAGCATGGAGGTTTCTAATAGCACTGCTAATTATTATTATTGGTATTACTATAGCACCCAGAGGTCCCCGTGAGGATGGCAGCCAAATTATGTTGGCTGCTATACGCTCAAAGGAAGAGTCCCTGACCTGAGAGCTACGGTGTACGTAGACTGTATCTGTTGTATATAGTCTCAGGGATCAATTCTGCAAGGTGCTGAGTTTGTCCCTATGCCACTGAAGTCTGTAGGAGTCCAAAGTGCGTGGCATCTTGCCGGATCCTTTACAGATGACCTCTAATAAAATTCAAAAACACTTTGCGTTAAGGCAAGAGAACTAGCCAGCTCTTCCTTCTTTGGGAAGAGGGACAGCACCTTTTCTCTGCTCTCTCCAAAGTGGTTTCCTTGTTCACTAAATTTCAGTGAATTTCAATGTGTCTCTAATTTTCTTCTGCTGTGGTCCTATTTTGATAAATTATTTATGAAATGGTGTGCACATTATAATAAAGTACAGCTGACACGAGCTGCATTGTTTATACTGCATGTAGGCATCACTTTGTGCCAGCAGTATCTTAGATGAGGTGGTTTAATGATGAATTGTGTAATAGTAAACATTCTTAGTCCCTTAGTAAAGGGATCCACAGGTCTAAGCAGCTTTCATGATTACACTGCTACTTTCCATACTAGAAGATTTCTCAAATAAGCATTTAAAAGGGGCTTTTTAGAACCCCTTATTTAAAAAAAAAATAAATAAATCTCAATCCAATGTTCTTAAACTAGTATTTTGTTGATGGTTCTTGCTTAATTAGGTTTCCAGTTTCGAGCATTAAAAAGCTGGAAGCTTGAAAAGCCTTTTTTTGGCCTCTGATAAGCTTTTGGCATGAACTGAAGATGACCTGGATTTCTGTACTTTTGTCAGCTTTTCAAACCTCCTTGGTAGAAAACAGATGAGGAGCGAGGAACCCGTGGAGCAGCCTAACTTTTTTGAGTCAGAAGTTACTTAATAGTGAGTTCATTGTGGAAATGAACGGTATTTCTCAGTCTGACCCAGTGGAGTCAGTGGATTGAGAGAGAGCTGATTGCAGTGGAAGAGGAGGCCTGATGATGGAAAAGTAGCTGGATGGGGCAAGGGGATGTGTAAGATAATTGAGATTTTTTGTTTGGATACGAATCTGTCTTCTAAGGAATTTTACTGTGGCGATGGGGATAGTGTATTGGAAGGGAGATACGGGAAGCTGGTGGATGAAGCTGTGTTATTGGTATTTTATTCAGGAAAGAATAGTATTGTATTGAAAGCAATTTTATATTTTCCCAAGCAGTAATCGAATGGAAGCTGTGCCTCCATTCTGCCGGCCTGAGAGCATTCCTTAGTAGCACAATGAGGTCAGTCCCTGTGTAAACAGTGAGCAGTAGGGGAGATTGGGCAATAACTCTGCTTCCTTGAAAATACTAGTAAAGATGAATGACCAAACCTCATGAATCATCTTTCCCTTACGTTCTTTCAGAGAAACAACTAATGTTCCTTAGAGACTTGCTGAATAAGTGGTTACTACTTTTCCTGTCTGTGTATATATAAAGCAGTCTCTTCCCACTTCCTAAAATACAGATTAGAAATCAGAAAATGAAAAAACCCAACTATTGGCTGTGAATTAGGCATTTCAAATGTCTGCTTAATTAATCTTTGTTAGACTGGTGTAAATCAGGGTTAACTTTGTTGCCTTTCATTGTACCTGGGTTGGGGATCAGGGCTCTTCTTTGGCTTTGGGGAAAGATAACTAATGTAATTGGGTATATTAATAAGAGGAATGAATGGTGTGGAAACCATCCCTATGCTGATTTCATGTGGAGAGATATTGCTTGAATAGGCCAAACATTGGCCAGACCGGACAGTCTCTACGCAAAAGAATAAATGGACACAACTCTGACATCAGGAATCATAACATTCAAAAACCAGTAGGGGAACACTTCAACCTCTCTGGCCACTCAGTAACAGATTTAAAGGTGGCAATTTTGCAACAGAAAAGCTTCAAAAACAGACTCCAACGAGAAACTGCTGAACTTGAATTAATCTGCAAACTAGATACTATCAATTTAGGCTTAAATAGAGACTGGGAATGGCTGAGCCATTGCACACATTGAATCTATTCCCCCATGTTAAGTATCCTCACACCTTCTTGTCAAACTGTCTGAAATGGGCCATCTTGATCATCACTACAAATTTTTTTTTTCCCTGCTGACAATAGCTCATCTTAATTAGCCTCTTAGAATTGGTAGGGGAACTCCCACCTTTTCAGTGTGTGTGTGTGTGTGTGTGTGTCCATTCAGTGACACAATGGATCCTGGGACCAGAGGAAGAATTCACTCCAACGTGAGACTTATCTGCTCTCTGTTAATCATGGGAGTGTTTTGTGTGACTCCTTTCTTCTGCCAGAGCCAAAATGATCCACTGGCCCTTGGCTGAGCTGATCCCCAGTGCTGGGAGTTCTCCACAGCTGCCTTGCTGGAGATGAGGAAGCCGCGTATTTCTGACTCGGGACATTTTCTCACAATCAGAGGACACGAGTGCTGAACAAGAAAGAGCTGATTTGAAGACTTAAGCATCCATGTGCACAAGAGTGGATCTGCATTACTCCGAAGAGTTATTGGAGGGCTAGGGATAAAGAGGGAACAATGAGTCTAGTCTGAGGTTTATCTGTACAGTGGATATTTTTTAAACAATGTCCTTTTGGTTTTTGTTTTTAATCTTCATTGGAAAGCTGCTCTAGGTGGAGGGGAGTGCCTGTAGCTATCAACATTGTACCTTTTGGGTTAGCTTCGACTTTTTGGATTGTTGTGACACTGACACTCACTCACTCTCTCTCTCTCCTCACTATATATACACACACAATCTCCTCACTATATGTTCCATTCTATCCATCCGATGAAGTGGGCTGTAGCCCACGAAAGCGTATGCTCAAATAAATGTGTTAGTCTCTAAGGTGCCACAAGTACTCCTGTTCTTTTTGCTTGAATAGAATTCATCCATATGCTTTGCTGTGTGGGAGATTTGGGTTTCTCTAGTTCTGAGAAGGGATGAGCAAAATCAGGAGATGGGTATGCACAAAGAAATAAATACACTTCAAAAGTATCCCAAAAAAAAAAAAAAAAAACATTTTCAAAGGCCCTATTTCAAGAGGCACGGTGTAAAGATGAATGTGGAAATAAAGGGAAAGACTGAAAAGAATTAAGTCCAAGGAACGTAAAGATGGGTGGGTAAAAATCAACAGTACTTAAAATATACATGTGGTTCAAGAGATTTTAGATTAACTATATATTTTGTCTGTAAGCAATGAAAATGAGTTATGCATTGGAAATGAAACACTGCATCAGGAGTAATAGAAGTGTGCTAGTTATTCAAGCTTATTACGCTGTATTTAACCCTTTCATCCACTCACCTAAGCTTTCTATGGTACTTTTTGCATTCAGCAGCAATGAGTGGTAGTTAAGTTGGGAGTAATGAGCTGGAGTTTGTTCAGCTATGAAGGTGGCTGTAATTCCAGGAGATATCTTACAAGTTAGATCTTTGGGGAACCGATTTTTCTTCAGCTTTTACTGGCTGAGTTAACAGGAGGGTGTGCATTCAATATTGTCTCTCATTACGTAAATGAAAGTGCTTAAATGCTTCAGAAACCTGTACGCTCTTAATATTCAGTTTCACCTTTCAGTGTGTTCTAGAGATGGGTCTGAACGAGACCCCTGATCAGAACAGTTCCCAGCTGGGAGGTCTTAAATCTAAATCAGAATTTTCACCATTTCTGAGCTTTTCCAAATTTCATAGTGGTCAGTTTAAATCCATTATAAAGAGAAGACTGACTATGCATTCACACTTTGAGTCATTAGTTCCTCTTTCTAATAACTTTCTCCATTGTTTTCCCTCTCATTTCTAGGAATACATAATTCGTGTGCAGAGAGGAATTTCCATGGAAAACAGTTGGCAGGTAATCTCTCTAAATTTTGGTTCACTTAAACAGAACCTCTTCCTAAGCAGAGGTGGATTACAGTTTTGTGGGGCCCCTCCCTACCCCTTCCTCCTGCAGTTGTCCCTCCCCACACCTGGCATTCCTGCCAAGGAGTGGGCTTGGGCGCGAGGGCTTCCCCCATTCCCCGGCAGGAGTGTCGGGTGGGCTAGGGGAGTGCGGTCAGGGTACCCATTTTTCCGGGGTCCCTGGGCACAGGCCCCATTGGCCCAGTGGCTAATCCACCACTGTTCCTAGGAGAAGACCTGGATTCATCTTGGCTAGTCTAATTCTAGCTAGAGACCAAATACTATTTGAGAGTGAGTCAGGAATGTGAAATGCTTGAATGTGTTTGGTTGCAAACTGTTTCTAGTATCGGTATTAATTAGCATGAAGGCTTCATTTCAGTGTTTAGGTCTTCCAGATAACCAGTGCATGTGACCTGCTTTCTTATATCTATATGACCTAAGATACAACACCAAGGCCCATTTTGTGCCAACTGTTACCCGTTGTCAGTGGGACTACTTGTCCCAACAACAGTGGGCAATATCCATAAGTAAAGTTTGGTGAATCCGTCCTTTAGTTTCTGTGACAATTCTACCAGTGGACACAGAACAAAGTCTTCATGTTGATCTCATACATGCTTTCCTATTTATTTATTCATTTATGTCATCAGTAGATAGAATAATCTAGGATGCTTTACGTTGTTTGCTCTAGTTTTGGAAGCAAGTTTTGGTGGTTTTATTCCAGGGGGAAAAAAAACTTTCTATTTCCATATTTAACCAAAACTTCTGAAAGTTGTGATTGTTAGAGGAACACTTCTTGTCTGACCTCTTCATCTTAGAAGAACGACGTGGCTGTGGTAATTACAGAAGACCTCATTGTCTTCTGCCATTGTGGATATCCTAGGCCAAACAAAGAATAATCTGTGCAGTGTGTTCCTATTGCATATCTATATGCAAGTGTTTATAGATGGTATTTGTTTTTAAATCTAAATTATGGGGTCTGAATAGTCTGCCAGAACCTGCCTTCCAGCTAGTAGTGGAACCATTGTCTTGTGCAGGCTATGCTGTAATAAAAATAAGTGGTGGTGGTGATGATGATGATACCCTGTGAAGAGCTGGTGAGCATCCACTGCTATCGGATAGAGACTTCCTGGGGAAGGTCAAGTTAAGTACTTCACAATCATAGATTCAAAATTTAGAAAAAAATGTTACTTCTAGGATGGGAAAAGCAGAAGGTGTCTGCAAACACCTATAATGAAGCTGCTCCAATATAATATTACAGCTAGGAAGCCTGTATTGATGGAAGTTGAAGCAAGACCAATTCAGACTGGAAATAAGGTGTACTTTTTTAACCGTGAGAGTAGTTAATCACTGGAATAATTTACTAAGTGTCGTGGTGCATTCTTAGTTAAGAATAAAATTGTCAGACACATAGAAAAACATAAACTGTTGAGCAATAGTCAACATGGTTTCTGTAAAGGGAAATCGTGTCTTACTAATCTATTAGAGTTCTTTGAAGGGGTCAACAAACATGTGGACAAGGGGGATCCAGTGGACATAGTGTACTTAGATTTCCAGAAAGCCTTTGACAAGGTCCCTCACCAAAGGCTCTTAAGTAAAGTAAGTTGTCATGGGATAAAAGGGAAGGTCCTTTCATGGATTGAGAACTGGTTAAAAGACCGGGAACAAAGGGTAGGAATTAATGGTAAATTCTCAGAATGGAGAGGGGTAACTAGTGGTGTTCCCCAAGGGTCAGTCCTCAGACCAATCCTATTCAACTTATTTATAAATGATCTGGAGAAAGGGGTAAACAGTGAGGTGGCAAAGTTTGCAGATGATACTAAACTGCTCAAGATAGTTAAGACCAAAGCAGACTGTGATGAACTTCAAAAAGATCTCACAAAACTAAGTGATTGGGCAACAAAATGGCAAATGAAATTTAATGTGGATAAATGTAAAGTAATGCACATTGGAAAAAATAACTCCAACTGTACATGCAATATGATGGGGGGCTAATTTAGCTACAACAAGTCAGGAAAAAGATCGTGGAGTCATCGTGGATAGTTCTCTGAAGATGTCCGCGCAGTGTGCAGAGGCGGTCAAAAAAGCAAACAGGATGTTAGGGATCATTAAAAAGGGGATAGAGAATAAGACTGAGAATATATTATTGCTCTTATATAAATCAATGGTACGCCCATATCTCGAATACTGCGTACAGATGTGGTCTCATCTAAAAAAAAAATACTGGCACTAGAAAAGGTTCAGAAAAGGGCAACTAAAATGATTAGGGGTTTGGAACGGGTCCCATAGGAGAGATTAAAGAGGCTAGGACTCTTCAGTTTGGAAAAGAGGAGACTAAGGGGGGATATGATAGAGGTATATAAAATCATGAGTGATGTGGAGAAAGTGAATAAGGAAAAGTTATTTACTTATTCCCATAATACAAGAACTAGGGGTCACCAAATGAAATTAATAGGCAGTAGGTTTAAAACAAATACAAGGAAGTTCTTCTTCACGCAGCGCACAGTCAACTTGTGGAACTCCTTACCTGAGGAGGTTGTGAAGGCTAGGACTATAACAGCATTTAAAAGAGAACTGGATAAATTCATGGTGGTTGTCCATTAATGGACTTATTAGCCAGGATGGGTAAGGAATGGTGTCCCTAGCCTCTGTTTGTCAGAGGATGGAGATGGATGTCAGGAGAGAGATCACTTGATCATTGCCTGTTGGTCCACGCTCTCTGGGGCACCTGGCATTGGCCACTGTCGGCAGACAGGATACTGGGCTAGATGGACCTTTGGTCTGACCCGGTACGGCCGTTCTTATGTTCTTATTCTCTATCATTGGCAGTTTTTAAATTGAGATTGGATGACTTTCTAAAAGGTCTGGTCTAGGAGTTTTTTGGGGAAAGTTCTATGGCCTGAGTTATTATACAGGATGACAGGCTAGATGATCAATGGTCCCTTCTGGCCTGGGGATCTATGAATCTTGCAAGATTAGACATCACAGTGAGCAACTCTTCTCTCTTTCTCTCCACTTGCTGGCATAGACTCATAGAAAGCAGTGTAAACCCAGCAGTCTTGCATTTATACAGAGAAGCTTAGTGAAACCAAGATTGCAATAGGAATTGTTTCCCTCATGCAGTTTAGATTTTATGTTGCAGGATTTTTTGATAACTAGTGTGTTGCTTCAGTACTGCCTTTTATGTTTTGCAGATTGTGAGAAGATACAGTGACTTTGATTTGCTTAATAGTAGTTTGCAGGTAAGATTTCCCCCCCCCCCGATATATAACTATAATTCTAACTACTATATTATATTGTATTTTAAATACATTTGCTTTCTTTGTATACAACAGTGAAGAGAACAGAGACAGCATCAAACTTACATGGCTGGAAATGAAATGACTTAAGTTTTAAAATTATAAACTGACATTTTTGAACAAGGAGAAATGCTGAGTATTTTAGGTTTTACCGTGGGAAATGTTGGTTGTAACCTCTGTGTGACCAATTTCAATCTAAAGACAGGAGATTGGCAGATATTGACTCTTTCCCTTCAGTAATGTGACTTGTTCTGGTTTGGTGTACTATTATTACCCCTTCTTTCTTTGACTCGTACAAAACAGAGGCACATACTGACCTTCTTAATTCAGCACAGAAGTGCTATGTATCTCATTATTTGTCTTCCTCTAAAAGCACTTCCAGATGCTGCTTATGTGATGGATTTCTGTATCATTGCAAAGCGTTCCTCAGTTAAACACTGAATTGACTGTTTTTTTGTTTTGTTTTTTTTTCTCTTTTCTTTTTTTAGGACAGTAGTTTCTTTTAGTTTGCGTAGGAAAAGGCAAAGTGTGTGTGGGATGAGGGGTAAGCAGAGGCTAACATTTACAGGAAGGATGCTTGTGGTTCCAGGATTTCCTAGTTTAACACCAGACAAATAACACATGAATTGAGCACTATTGGTATTTTAAGAATAGATTTGATCTGTCACTTTCTTCTCTTCTCCCCCCTCCTTTCCCCCCCCCCCCGGTCACATGTAGTGTGACTACAGGACCTTAAGGCTGTTTCTGATTTTCATTTCCTTGTTGGTTTTAAAAACCTGACTACTTGGTGAAGTCTAGTGAACAAGAATGGGCAAGAATATTGAATTGTGCTCATGATATGAGCAACATTAAATACAGAAGCAGAGATGACCGTGCAGAGGTCATCTTGGGACGAAATTCAGACTCAATTTAAGCAGGTGTAACTTAATTGAGTTCTATGGGGTTATCCACCAGGTCTGAATTTGCACTCAAGATTTTGTATGACCACTATTAATTGACCAACTTTACTTTCTTCTTTTGTCTTCTACAGTCCAATCCTGTACTCCTTAATCAGGAAAAGCTCCCACTGTCTTCATTTGATCTAACTGGGAATTTTTCCTGAGTACAGAATCCAAAATTGGGCCCTTAATATACTGATACAGCATACAATGTTCATGACTACTCTGTTAGGTTGTGTATATCTTGGCATGTATTAGCTGTGTTCAGCCCAAACATGACTTCAGCAGGAGACGACTGGATTCCATCAGTTTTTCAGAAGAGAGCACGTATGTGGGAACAGAGCAGTTTTAAAAACAACCCCCATGAGCAGGAAAAGAAAATCCTTCTGAATGGACAAACCCTGTGACTTTTCCTCCTAGTCCTGTGTGTAGGCTGATAGTCACTGTTCTTTAAAATGCATACTACTTCCTAGAAGAGAGAAATGGAGCATGCTTGTGACAAAATTGCTATCTACAACACCTGACTGGTAAAAAGCTGGTGTAATGTATTCTACAAAACTCTAACTAAATAATTGCACCACGGGGACACGAGGTAAAAAGAGATTGCTTGTGGAGAAGGAACAAGGCTGTTGGGGATTGTAACTATTTTTTGCATTGGCAGAAACATCTGGAATTATTCTTTGAGGTGGTGGGCAGATGCCCCAGCCAGGGCAGTCTCAGTTAAGCCCAAATGCTCACATTATGTTCAACTCATCTTTCCTCAGAAGCAGTTTTAGTAAATAACAGAAGATTGAAAAGGGTCAAAGTAATAAAAGATGCTTAGTAACAGACCTTCCCGCTATCTGTAAGCTGGGAGGAGAGAGAACATATCCTCTAGGAGGCACAGCACAGAACTTGAAGCATAGTGGGAAGGAGGGGTCCCTAAAGTGACTTTAAGTCAGTGTTTGTTTTTTTTTATAATGGAGATATCCTATCTCCTAGGACTGGACGGGACCTTGAAAGGTCATCGAGTCCAGCCCCCTGCCTTCACTAGCAGGACCAAGTGCTGATTTTGCCCCAGATCCCTAAGTGGTCCCCTCAAGGATTGAACTCACAACCCTGGGTTTAGCAGGCCAATGCTCAAACCACTGAGCTATCCCTCCCTTCCCCCCCCCTGCTTCCCAATCTTTTTTTCATTTGCGGACCCCTAAAAATTTTGAATGGAGGTGCGGACCCCCTTGGCTATTTTAGATGTAGTCTGTGGACCTCCAGGAGTCCACGGACCACAGGTTGAGAACCACTGCTTTAAACCGTATATTGGCTGCAGTGTTGTCAGGAATCTCTGCAGTGTTGGCTGCTGTGTAGCACTGCCCCAACACATCCCTTCTAGCCCCGCCCTCTGTGCCAAGGCTTGTGGGGCAACACTCAGGGAAATGGGGCATATTAAGGTTATTTTTTCTTCCTCGTGCTCCACTGAGTTATGTAAAATAACTCCAGCATTGCATACACATGTGTGCACTTTCTAATTCTTTAAGAAGCACAGTCTCTAGTTCCTTCCAAAACTCCCAACAGCACCATCTTGTATAGAAATGTTCAGGCCCTGTGACTGACCTTGGGGATTTGAAAAAACAAGCTGAAACCCCTCCTGTAGAGATGGAAGCTAATTCAGAGTAAAATTGCCTATGAAACTTTGACCTATTCCTGGAAGAGAGAAATGAAGCTTCTCTTGGACTTAAAGCCATAAGCCACCCATGTTCTTTACTGACTCACTTAATTCTTGACCTGTTTATTGCCTGTTGCTTCAGGATGTTGTGCTTGGATGTCTTCCTGAGCTTGGAACTGTTGTGGATTTTTATGTTGTCTGTACTGCCTTGTTACCGGACACTTCTTAAAAATAGCGAGGGCTGAGATTTTCAAAGCTGACTGACTAGAGGATTTAGCCACACTGCTCCCACTGAAATTAATGGGAGACTTGTGGCTAAATCTCCAAACTGCATTTGAAAATCTCAACCCAAGTCTCCTTGAGTGTACTGGATTGAAAAGCTTCTCGCAATCCATCCTATATATCTTCTTTTTACTTTAAGATTATTTAGTGTAGAAGTGTGGAAATTGTATGTCATGTGATCTCCATTTTGTTGAGAGAACTCCTCAGACCATTCTCTGCCAAGGGAGCAAATGACTTGCTGTAACAAGGCACTCTAAATTATCAACAGAGATCTCGAAGAAGAACACTCTGGTTTGAAGATAAGAGTGTTAAAACATTGGCCCATCTCTGGCAAAAATCCCATTGGCTGCAGTGGGTGCTTTACTTCTCTAAGTGCTGAATTAGGGCCCAGAGTAAGTATTCCCTCAGGCCCTAAAGCACATACATAAATCTTCATAGGGTCAGGGCCTCACTGAGGTGCCTTTCCATAAATATGATCCCAGTCCCCCAGTGATTTGGCAGGTGGGGTTGCAGAAGTCCAAGGTGAAAATACTGGGCTTGCCTTAAATATTCAAATTTGTTTTTCCGAATCAAGGAACTAAATCTGCCCCAGGAGCATTTGGAGAAAGTTTGAAAATGGTCACCTAAAACTAGAGCCCCTTCGCTGTAAAGCAGTGGCTAACCCTCAGGGGAAGAGCCTTATGACTGATCTGACATGTTTTTCTATTGATTGATTGCACTTCAGAAATCAGATGCATTTTCTGTTTAGAAGCTTTGCTGTAATTCTTTAATTTTGGTGGAATCTTGGTGCAGGTTCTCAGACTGACGTGTGTGTTTGCTTAGCCTGCAAGGGAGACTTTTTTTCCTCAAGTAGGAGGGTGAGCATGTGGGGAAATGCACAGTGGTTAGGATGCTTTGCATGCGTTCCAGTAACTTAAGACAGTCACATAACCTTATTTTTCCTACCAACATTTTGTCAGCTACTGATTCATAAGAACAGCTGTACTGGGTCAGACCAAAGGTCCATCTAGCCCAGTATCCCATCTTCTGACAGTGGTCAATGCCAGGTGCCCCAGAGGGAATGAACAGAACCGGTAATCACCAAGTGATCCATCCCCTGTTGCCCATTCCCAGCTTCTACCAAACTGAGACTAAATTAATGGAGATATCCTATCTCCTAGAACTGGAAGGGGCCATGAAAGGTCATTGAGTCCAGCCCCCTGCCTTCACTAGCAGGACCAAGTACTGATTTTGCCCCAGATCCCTAAGTGGCCCCCTCAAGGATTGAACTCACAACCCTGGGTTTAGTAGGCCAATGCTCAAACCACTGAACTATCCATCCTTAGAAGGGAGTCCCCGACCACCACCACCTGTCTCCTCCTCTTGGGAGTGGTGGAACCCCCATCCCTAGGACAATGCATCCCATGCCTTCCGGCATCGGCAGCCCAGCCCCGTTCATTCCCCTGCGGGACCTGAGTGGGACGGGGGGGCTGGGGCCTGCTGCCCCCACTCTGGGGCCGCCGCGGGATAGCACCAGCTGGGCAGCAGCCCAGACGTGATTGGCCAGGGGCTGGGCGCAGCGTGCACGCTGCTAGATCCCCGCAGCAGACCCAGGCTCGGGGGGTTCGGGCCCGGGTGTCCATGCCACACCTGCCGAGCTTGGCCATCGGCCGCTTCCTCCCCCCGCGGCAGTGGGAGCTGCAGCAGCAGCTGCTCCCGAGTCCCACTGCCCAGGGGGGGAGAACAGCTGCCGCCTGACCCCGCGGGCTGCCCCCCTCCTCTCCCTACCACCCAACTGAGTCCTGCCTGCTCGGGGCCAGGCCGGACTCTCACTCCCCCTGGCCCCGCGCTTCCCCTGCGTCTCCGGGGCCTCCCTCCAGAGC